>NC_062290.1:79870256-80171635 GCF_902655055.1 Lutra lutra
ACATTTCAGTGAAAAAAATATTGGATTGACTCATCATAGACCTAATTGTTATCCCACAGACAAATAAATGTGATAAGGATGATAAGCAGAGTAATTGTTCAAACACGGGTACTAGTTACCTAGCTCCATGTCTTGGAGAAAGGGTGAGTGTCCAGAGAAGATGGAGGTACTGTGAGCTGGATGGACATCCAGGAAAGGTATACATTTTTTTAGAGGGGCCCTGCTAAGGTCTAAGAAATCATCCTGTGGTTGACTACATTCTTAATTCCCTAAATGTTGATTCCCCAGGGCTCCATCTGTCTGTTGGGATGTCTTTAGAGTAGAATCACAGTCAATGAGAATTGAAATGATTGCAACAAGCATTTACTCAGTGCTTATTAAGGACCAGGCAATGAACATGACATTTTCAGTAGCCATGACTTTAAATTCTCATAGGACTTCTATGGAGTAGCACTATTATCTCCATTTTATGGATGAGGACACTGAGTGATAGACAGGTTACTATCCAGCCAAAGACCTTCAAATTAAACATGGTGATGCAAAGTTTTGAGGGCAACAGACAGCAGAGCTGTAGTTGTTAATTTCTTACAGTGATGTAGAAAGAGTTGCTCCCTCCTCAGTGACAATCTTCAGGAAAACTCAACCTTATACCAGTGGATACTAAGTTCTCCTGATTATCACAGTTTGAAATACTCCTAAGAGCCCAGACCACAGCTTCTATAGTAGTATGTTGGACCAGATCTTTGGACCAGACTCTAATAACCAATTGGTTTGTTCAATTTGAAACAGCCCTGTTGAGAAGATCATAGGACTAAACTATTAGGGCCTTGGTATATTTGAAACCAATGTTTACACCCGCACTACCTACATTACCTCTGATATCCCCATTTTCCAAAACTGAAGGTCTAGAGACTCACTAAAGCTAAGTGTCTTTTCCATAGTCATAGAGTGATTGGAAGACTCTTGAACTTTAACAAAAAGGCTCTATGAGATACAGTTAGTTCTAGTTGATAAATTACCTTGAATATAGATTTGGCA
The DNA here is from genome assembly GCF_902655055.1 of Lutra lutra. Lineage (NCBI taxonomy): Eukaryota > Metazoa > Chordata > Mammalia > Carnivora > Mustelidae > Lutra > Lutra lutra. The sequence continues at coordinate 79,871,295 of NC_062290.1, forward strand.
CTGAGCTGTAAAGATAGATTTCAATTGCCTGAAAATTAGTACAAACAGGATTCATACACCTTCCCCCACCCCCCAACTGGCCCCCACACTGTCCTTGTTGTTTGTAGTAACAAATATCAAGATAGCTCCATGTGACTAATGCCTATCCTTGGAAGAGTTCACATTCAACTCTGCCCCCATTGGCTTGTTCAACTGCAGCACTGTGCCTAGCTGTCTCTTGGAATGTTTGGTAATTAAATGCTAATTTGTTGGTGTGCTCTTTCATTTACTTTATAGTTGCTTTCTTATAAATATTTTTATTAGTTTCGTTAATAATTAAAATTTACCACGCAGTTTCCAAAAAGCATGTCTTCATTGGAAATAAACAAGAAATAACACATTATTACCACTGTAGGATAGAGACATTCTCATTTCATGTTTCTAAGATCTGTTGGGGGCTCCCCCATGGTTCTCTTCTATCAGCCTCATATCTCTGCTTATTGTTTTAAAGTCTTGTCTTAGCAGTACCTGGGGTCACAGTTGGTTGAGAGTCTAATTCTTGGCTTTGGCTCAGGTCATCATCTAAGGGTCGTGAGAGACCTCCATGTCAGGCTCTGTGCTCAGGGTAGAGTCTGCTTAAGACTCTCTTTCCCTCTCTTTCTCTCTCTTTCTCGCAAATTAATGAATAAGTATTTTTTTTAAATAATAAAAAAAAAACAAAGTCTTCTTATATATGAGGTAACATGAGGTATTTCCTTCAATTCTCTTGCCTCTGTGTGGCATTAGAGATTGTATACCTTCCGATAAGGAAGTGTTAGTATTTCTCACTACCTTTAAGGAAGGAGCTCTTTTTGCTTTCTAACTGAAGTATTTTTTTATAAATTTCTTTCCAGTGATGAATGCCATGTGAATAATAGCTATAACTGGTCACTTAAATATGGAATTGGGCAACATTGGGAATATCTCATCTCCTGAAGACTACTAAAGATACTGAGGTATTGAAAACTGTGTGGTATCCTCTGCACTGGTTGTATACCTATAAGCTACAACTGTACTTCCTCACTGACAGTTGAAGCTCTGTTTGGGGGTACCCACAATTAGCATATTCAAATAGCCTTCTCATCTCTTGAGACCATTTAATTTCTTTATGAATATTGAACCAAAAGGTTCTGCAGAATTTTTCTGCTTACATAAAACCTGCCTGTGAGGTCTACCTTGGGTCTTCATACCTTAATGATTATTGATGCTTATAATACCATCTTATTTTATTTTTCTATATTCCCCTTGGCAGAAATTGCTTATTTTCCACCAAACCCATTCTCTCCATGTTTACAATAATTTAATTCAAGTTAAACCCATGGCGCCCAGCTAGGGGCTCCATTTTACAGTGACTTACAGCTAGGTATAGCAATGGAAATCAGGTTATTGACAATGGAATGAAAATTGTTGGCTTTGACTTCACACCTTCACTTTCCTGTCATTGGGAACATAGATGAACCTCTGACATGGCTCCAAATGTACAGATAAGACCAGCACTAATGAAGGAGCAGAAGATGCAAGGAACCCAGGTCTTCATGTAACTTGCTGGAATAGAGTCACCATCAACCTGAAATGCTGGTCTGGTGTTACATGATAGCTTCCATGTGCTTAATGCCTTTTTATTTTGCAGTCCCTTTCTTGTAGCAGCCAAACATATATCTTAAATAATACATTCCTTGAAACCTGATAGAAACACGAAATTTCTACCCATTCAACTAACCTGATTCTCACACTAAGAATGAGAGGAAGGGATTTGTTATTTATTATCTGTGTTATAGGGATTAGGAAAGTAAGGCTCAGAGATGTTAATTGATTTGCATGGTGCCAGGTAATGTGGTAAATCTGGAACTTGCAGGAGCTCTGATACAAAGGACAAAGGTCTTGTTCATATACTATCTAATCTCTCTCTCCTATAACTTGCAGTTTAAGATACAGTGAGGTTTGGAAAGCAAAATAAGACTTTCCTGTCTCTAAGAAGAGATTGATATTTATGTAATTAGCTAGGGTACTGAATAGAAAATGAGACAATTGTAAGAACTGTAGATATAAAATCACATGAGGACCAAAGGTAGATGAGACTAGTAATTGGGGACATTTGGATACAGCTCTGCAGAGAAGATGGACTTTGAAGCAAGTCTCAAAGGATGGACACAATTGAGTAACTGCATGTGTGGTATAGGAAATGCATTTCAGACAGAGAGGAAACTATAAGCAAAGGCAAAAAATGCAGTCCAATAAATGTAGGTGGTTTAATGTTGGGAGGCAGCCACATGTCATTGGATGTACTTGGGCTTGGTAGACAGATATGGTTTTACATGCTCCCTCTGTGGGATTCTAGCTGTGTGACTTTGGGCAAGTTGTTTGACTTTCCTCAAAGGCTCCATTCCTTCTTCTGCAAAATGGAGGCAAAGAAATCTACCTAGGGGAAAAAATATCTATATTAATACAGCTTTTCCCTACTGGAAAATAATATATTAATCTGTCTTTTGATGATTATTACTCTATTGACATGGCTGAACCATTTTAGGAAATTTTTGCAGACTCTGGCATGGGTAGGGAGTCTGCTTCTCCCTCTGTCTGCTGCTTCCCCTGCTTGTGCTCTCTCTCTCTGTCTCTCTCACTCTCATTTTCTCTCAAGTAAATAAATAAACCTTTAAAAAAAATAGCATGCACTAGGCACCTGGGTGGCTCAGTTTGTTAAGCAGTTGCCTTTGGTTCAGGTCATGATCTCAGGCTCCCTGCTCAGTGGGGAGTCTGGTTCTCCCTTTGTCCCCATGCCCCTGCTCTTGCTCTCTCTCTCAAATAAATAAAATCTTAAAAAAAAAATAACATGCACAGAATCTATTTGATACAAGGTTAGGATCCTAGAATTTTTTTTCTTTTTATTTATTTCTCTATCTATCTATTTCTCTATTTATTTATTTAAAAGAGAGAGACTGCAGGAACATGGGGAGGGGCAGAGGGAGAGGGAGAAGGAGAGAATAGGAAGCAGACTCTGCAGTGGGGCAGGGCTGCAGTGGGGCGGGGCTCGATCACACAACCTTGAGATCCTGACCTGAACCGAAACCAAGACCCGGATGCTTAACCTACTGAGCCACCAAGGTGTCCCCTGAATTTTTTTCTTAAAGAACTAAATTTGTACAAATAAATAAATACAACAGGTGACACCTCAAACTCAGCTTCCTATATCATCATTGTCATTTTTGCATTTTCATATGTGAATCTCCAATTTCATTGTTTTAGGCCTTTGCAGTGTCTCTGCTTACACACACTTACTAGTAATAGGAGTAGTAAAAATAATCTGTTCTCTGAATAAATCCATGAAAATGTTTCTTTGCATAACACCCCCCAGGGAAAAGTGCTTCTATCCTCACTGCAAGTTGGGTTTGAAGAGGATCTAGCAATTGTCTTCATTTCCACAATGTTATAAACATTGTTTTTTTTCTAGCTGGTATTTTCTGTTGTGGTACTGCTGGATTTTTTTTTTTTTTTTTTTTTTTTTAGAAGAGCGATTACCCAGGTAGCAACCTTTGTTTCCCTTACCACAGGTGGACAGGAGTGATGTCATAACGTGGTGAGTGTGCAGTGGGTCTGAGACCAGATGGTCCAGGTGCTTAAGCATTCAGAGCAGTAGATGCAGGCTAGTGGGATCATTTGCAATTAACTGCAGCATCAGCAACAATTTTTTTTTTGCGGGGGGGGGGGGGGGGGGTCTATGTTGTTTTTAGTCCTACTACAGTATGTCTAGAAACTGTATCTTTCCCAGTCAGTGGACTGAAGGAACTAGAAGAGCTTTATTTATTTTAATTTGTTTCCATCTCAGATTTCTTCTCTCCTTATGGCTTTTAAATAAGTCAGTGAAAACAGTAATGTCTAAATGCAACTTACTTACTTGCACCTCTTAAGCTCTTCATGGAAAAAAACCGGTAACCATGGTCCTTAAAATATTTGGTTCATGGATTTCATTGAGAAAAACAAAGCAAGTTCCTGAAATACAGTGCAAACCATCTCAAGGTGTTCGTTGATCTCCTTTCCTAAAAGAATCTAGTCCTGTCTGTGGCCCTCTTCTGCCACTAGTTAACTGTGTGTCCTTGGTTAACTTACTCATTTTTCATATTTAAGCTAGTTTGTGTTTCCCGGTAAATGAAAATTGTAATGAGATGATTTTTAAGGCTCGTTTTAGAGCTGTTTTTATTCTGTGATGCAGGACAAGACAAACTATAAATAAAGGGAAAATAGGCAGGGGGCAAATCAATGCACTATTAGGAAAGTTCAATGACATGCCCGGTTAGACTAGCACCTGAGCGGCTAAGCCTTTTCTTCCTAGTTATGGTAATCTTGGTAGTGTGTCAGGTTTGAGAGAGCAATGCTTGTGTCTCTAGGCAGAGTTTAGCATGGTGGTCAATCATTCTACCTGTACATCTCTCACATTCTGCTCTCTGCTTTTTCACGACGGTGGCCCCAGCAGGGAGTGCCTTCCTGCTTCAGTTCTGTGCTGTCCTCAAGCCTGTGCTCAGGCCCTTCCTGTTGCTGTACCTCTTGCAAGCACCAAGGGGGCTTGCATCTTGTCAGGCACTAAAGGAGAACCTTTTATTCATTTCTTAAATCCTCTGATATTGCCAATTTCTCATTCCCATTGTTTGTTTGGGGGTTGTTTACCTCTGTTGTTGTGTTCTTCCGTATTTTGCTTGGCAAAGAAGACAAGGTTTGAGTTGGAGAGCTGTGTCAAACTTGCAACAATAGGAAAGTTCTTACAGAGATACAGAGTTTGGTTGCTTAGTTATAAGGAGGGGGATGGTGGGAGAGTTAATGAGATCAAAGGCTAGATAGGAAGTTAGAAGTCAAACACAGTGTTTGGCCTGGAAAGTGAGTACTGAAAAGGGCACAGTTGGGATTTATTATTTTTAGTGATAATGATATTACCATGTAGCTTAATATTTTTCATATATTATTAACTCTTCAGAACCAGTGTGCCTGTTTTATTTTGGTCCTGCTAGTTACTAGCTATGTGACCATTGACAGATTACTTAACCTTTCTGTGCTTCAGTTGTTGTTGTTTATTTAAATAATTTTTTTCATTAAAGGAAAGAAAAAATAACTCATAGGTTTGTTGTAAAGAAAAGAGGAAGTTGGGCTGAAGTCACCCCTTGTCTTGGGCTTCATGGTCTTCAAAATGTTGAAGGATGGGAATGCCTGGGTGGCTCAGTTGGTTAAACATCTGCCTTGGGCTCAGTTCATGATCTCAGGGTCCTGGGATGGAGTCCCACATTGGGTTCCTTGCTCAGCAGGGAGTCTGCTTCTCCCTCTGCCTGCTGCTCCCCCTGCTTGTGCTCTCTCTCTCTCACAGATAAGTAAATACAATTTTTTTAAAGATTTTATTTATTTATTTGACAGAGAGAGAGAGAGAGATCACAAGTAGGCAGAGAGGAAGGCAGAGAGAGAGGAGGAAGCAGGCTCCCCGCTGAGCAGAGAGCCGATGTGGGGCTTGATCCTGGGACCCTGAGATCATGACCTGAGCTGAAGGCAGAGGCTTAACCCACTTAGCCCCCCAGGAGCCCAAGTAAATAAAATCTAAAAAAAAATTTTTTTTTAAGGATGAGCATATAGAAATTGCTGGATTAATCATCATCATCCCATTATTATTATCATTGTTATTCTCTGTTAATCTTGTGAGATAAGAATAGTTAAGGGAAAGTAGTGAATAACGATAAAGTGAGTCCTCTTAAAACTTGAAGAGTTTATTGATTGGAATCGACAGCACTAAACCAGATGTGGCTGGGAGCCCTTCTTGGACAGGATAGCTTTGGGAAAGATATTTACAGAGAAAAGGTACAAATAAAGTAAGGAAAATTATTGATTGGCTATAGCTTAAAGCCTTGTTGGCTATTCATGATTAGTTGTCCATAGGTTTCAGTTTCACAACCATGAGACATTTATAAGCTTAGGTTTTTGTTTGCTTTTGTAGGCCAACATGGCGTTAGGGCCACCTCAGTCTAACGGCCTCCTTGCTAATTAATTTAACACTGTCCACATTTTACAAACAATAAAACAGACAGAACATGTTAGTAACAACAAAAAACTTAATGACTAATGCACTTTTTTTTTTTTTGTAAGCAAATAATGTGTTTCCCAAGCAGATAGTGGAAGGGGACAGGCGGCCCTAGCTTAGCAGCCTAGAAAATAAGACCACAAGTCATCCTCACCCAGTGCAGACTCGGCCATCTTTCCTGGAGCAAACCTGGGAAGATTCACTTCTCCCAGGCTTCATGCTGAAAACAGCTTCCCAGGTCAGAAGCCTGGGGCTCAACTTGGCCACTTTGCACTGAGGTTCTTTTCCTGCTGATCAATCCTGACCTTCTGTTTTGAAGTTTAAAAGCCTCCAAAGCCTTCTTGGACATCAAATAGCTCTTACCAAATGCCATTTGGGCAATTTAAATGCAAATGAATCGGCAATATTTGGGCTGCTTCCAGTTAGCTTGCTTGTGCTTTCCCAAACAAAAGAGGAAGCTGGGCTGGAGTAACCCTTTGTCCTGGATGGCCTGGTGTGGAAGTAAAATTGCACCGGACATTTGTTAAAAATAGCACTATAGATTTTATTCAGTCTCCTGTAGCAGGTGAAAGAGACTTCATTACAGGACTGAGCTCAGTTCTGCTGAAGCAAAAGGCAGGGCTGTTTTGTTTTTATTATTTATTATGTATGTATGTATGTATGTATGTATTTTTTGCACTGGGTGAGTTAGTGGAAAATTACTGGAACACACTGGGGGAAGGTTGGTCAAGATGATTAGGCTCTGTGTATGTGTGTGTGTGTTGTTAGTGCTTTATGCCAAGTTTGGTTCCTACCCTCCCATGCAGACTGGGAGATGGTGGGGTGGGGTTTCAACATTATCCCTGAAGATAATGTTTCAGAGCAAAGTCTCCCTGGTCTTTAAGGGAAGACATTCCTGAATTGTAAAATGTAAGAGGCTGGGGGAAGATTTACATCTCAGAGGGGCACAGAAAGAATTTGTCCGAATTTAGTAATGCTGAGGGAAATGCTAAGGTTGTCTTAGTGGTGTTCAAAAACCTTAAAAATATTGTTGAAGACAGTGGACTCCCATGCTCTGAATCTAGCTTGCTTTGGTTTCAAAACAAATGGATGTATTTTCATGCTAGAACAGGATATAATACAGGTGCACAGCGAGAAAGAAACATACATCTGGGGGCGCCTGGGTGGCTCAGTGGATTAAAGCCTCTGCCTTCGGCTCAGGTCATGATCCCGGGGTCCTGGGATCGAGCCCCACATCGGGCTCTCTGCTCAGTGGGGAGCCTGCTTCCACCTCTCTCTCTCTGCCTGCCTCTCAGCCTACTTGTGATCTCTGTCTGTCAAATAAATAAATAAAATCTTAAAAAAAAAAAAAGAAACATACATCTGAAGTAAGGGGAAAGAAATCAGGTGTCTAGTTTTGTCTGTGCAGTTCATTATATGGGTGGTCTTAGCAAATCACATTTGTCTTCCTGGGCCTCAGTTTCCCCATCTGTAAAATGAAATAGCTGACCTCTGTGGTTCTCTAAGGGACATTTCAGATCTTTTATTTTCGATGACGATATGACTCTATGGAACTCTGATGAGGAGGAAAAAGCGCTTAATGAAGGTAGCTGTATTCCTTTTTGGGATAAAACTCTTTCTTTCTGAGAGCTCTTAAGTGGACCTTACGAAAGGTTTTGAGAGGGAAAGAGGATTGGTATCACCTGGTTGGGACATGTTAAAACTGAGGGACCCAACCAGAAATAGCCCCACTCATACATAGTTAGCTTAATTTTCAACAGGGATGCAAAACAATTTAGTGAAAAACAAAAAAGTGTTTAACGTAAATGGTTCTGGAACAATTAGATAGACAAGTGGAAAATATAGTACCCACATTATACCATATAGAAACTGTAATTCCAGACGGACCATGAACTTAAAGTACAAACAGTAACTAGAAACTTCCGGGGGGGGGGGGGAGAGACTATCTTTAAGAATATGAGTTTGGCAAATATTCCTCAGAATATAAAGGCATTTTTGGAAAATAAAAATTAGATATAAAAACAACAAAAGCCTGAGGCACCCGAATTCCTGAGTACAAAAATCCTTTTCTTTTTCTTTTTTTTTTTTTTTAAGATTTTATTTATTGATTTGTCAGAGAGAGAGGAGCAAGAGTGAGCACAGGCAGACAGAGTGGCAGGCAGAGGCAGAGGGAGAAGCAGGCTCCCTGCCAAGCAAGGAGCCCGATGTGGGACTCGATCCCAGGATACCGGGATCATGACAGAGCTGAAGGCAGCTGTTTAACCAACTGAGCCACCCAGGCGTCCCACAAAAATCCTTTTCACAGGGAGTTTGGGCTCCTCTTGGTTTCCTAGGAAAAATATAGTAGGGCCCAGAAATTTGGGGAAGATAATAATGTTAATAAGCTGTAGCCTTCCCACGTTTTTGGACGTGTTCCAGGCACTGAGAATCTCACCTGTTCTAATTCAATTAATCCTTAGCACAGTCCTTGCAGTAGGTACCACTATTCTCATCTACAGATGAAGAAACTTGCTCAGATCCTCACAACTGGAAAGCAATGTCCCTGAGGCGCAGCCCCAGGGAGGCTGACTCCAGGCAGTGTGGCAAAGACCATCTGTGGCACAGACGGTGAGGGTAGGTCCCAGGCCAGGAATCACTGAGCCAGGATCCAGTAAGAGATTCCTGTGGAGAGGATGGGGAATGATGCTGTTCCTTAGTCTTAGCAGCAATGATTTCTGATGTGTAGTTTTAAGTTCCTCTTCCCTGGTATTTCCCCCCCTTCCTTTGTCCCTAACTTTTTCGGCGGGGTGGGGGGGAGACAAAACAAAACAAAAAACAAGGCTTCACCAGAGGCGTTGGGTTAGAGGTGCTGGAGGACCCAACAGTGGGGGCCAAGCTTGTGCATGGGCTGCAGGTGATCAGGAGAGTAGAGGAGAGGGGAGGGGATTTAAGGGGAGGGGTGAAGCTGAGTGAGAGGAGAGAGAGGCCATAGAGATGGTGGCAGGTTATAGGACAGTCAGTGTGTGGTGGGGACAGAGCCCATCAGGGCAGATGAAGACCAAGTTGTGAAGAGGAGTTTGAACTGGAAGGTGACAAGCACCCAGCAGGATCATTTCAGCCTCGTTATGAGGGAATACTTGGGATGAGGAAAAGAATCCTAGGTCCCCAGAAATTATGTGATGTGGATCCACCCTTCCCTACCCCAGGGAAGAATGGGTCACTTTTGGCTGCTCTGAATTTCAGAATATTTAGTTTATAGGCAACCTCTCCGTCTCTGGAACTGTGTTGAAACATCACCATTCTGAATCCTTCTTGGTCTTCAAAGATCAGTTCAGATCTATTGCTCATCATAAAGATTTTCTTGTCCTTCCAGTCGACATCGATTTCTGCCTTCTTTGAACTCTAAGAAGCACTTAGAGGCTAAACTGCCCAATCTAGCACTTGCTCTAAGTTTGCATTGTAAATTAACTGCCTTATGTAAGGCAGTCATCTCTCCCAGACTGAAACAGGGAACTTGTCTTGATCTCATTTTTCTTTTACGGATTGTCTAGCACCAGACTGGGCACACGGTGCGAGCATCGAATTTACTTGCTCATGCAGCTAGTTCTCTATCTAGCATTGTAGCCAAATGCACACAACACTTAACAGAAGGTTTTCATAAACTTTTGTTGAATCAAATGGTCCCAACAACTTTATCCTTAATCTAATAAAAGATTTCAGGTACATTTTCCCACACAAACTTCTCCTTCTCCTTCTCTTTCTTTATCTCTTTCTCTCTTTCCCTCTCCCTCTTCTCTTCCTCTTCCTCTTTCTTTCTCTCTCTCCCCCTCTCCCTCTTTCTCTCCCTCTCCATCTTTTTCTGTCCATACCCCCTGCACCTCAACCACAAGATAGATAGATCCCATCTAGGATGATTTTAACATCAAGAGCCTGGATATAGGATACATGTCCTGATGGCAGACCTGCCAGCGTTTTGAAGTTGAGCACAAGGGAAAAATTGAAACACAATCTTTTCTCTATGCAAAGTATGCTTTGGTTTTGCATAATGCATTGTGCTTCAGGTGCCAAGTTCCAGACACAAGGAGAATTAATGGAATAACATCGGTAAAGGGCTTTAGACTCCTCAGAGGAAGTTCCCCAGCCTCATTAAATGTAATATTATTCCAGTTATAGAGTTTAGTTAAAGACAACAAAATAATATTTTCCTGACTTTATTGCTAATTTCTCCATGTTTGGCAAAGCAAGCTGCGCTCTGCATTCACAGGCTCTGTCACCCTTGTGGATCACAGATTTGCACTTCAGAACAGCCTGCACCCGGGTACCTATGAATGTGAACTGTGGGGGTAGAGAGGAGCATGCATTTCTTTTAATATTTCTGTGCCTATAGCTCTTGTCGTTCTGCACGTTATTACCTATGAATATGCTTTTATTTCCTATTGAATTGCTAGTGTCTTAGGGGCAAGGGACCATACTGCCTTGCTCAATGTTTTGTTCCCAGGGGCTAGCACAAATGCCTGGCATATAGTGGAAGTGTCATAAGGAGTAAGTGAATGAGGGTGGCTCAGTTGGTTAAGCATCTGACTTTGGCTCAGGTCATGATCTAAGGGAGGGTCCTGGGATCAGGCCCCATAGCTCTGCACTCAGCCAGGAGTCAGCTTCTCCCTCTCCCTCTGCCCCTCCCCCCGCACATGCGCTCTTTCTCCCTCTCTCTGTCTCTGTCTCTCTCTGTCAAATAAATAAATAAATAAATAAAATCTTTAGGAAATAAAAGAATAAGTGAATGAATGAATGAATGTACCTTTATCCAATAAAAATTAAGACTGAGAGACTGAAGGAATCTAGAGAGAACAAACTAACCTCTATGTTTGGATGGGAACATTCTATGAGCTTAGAGGAAAGCCTTTCAGAATGTTAACTGAGATCTGCCACCTTCTACTGGAAGCAATCTAAATTCATTACAATGTACACATTTCAATGGAGGCCACCAGAGACCATGCCTTGACCTACAGAGCCTCTATGATCTGGCTTCTATTCCTTTGATCCTATCTTCTGTTACTCTCCCCTGTCAGACTGACTCTGCTCCAGTTACTATGATCTCCTTGCACTTCTCAGATATACCAGCCCTCTTCTAGGTCAGGCCCTTCACACTTACCATGCCCTCCATATGGATGGTTCTTTCCAAGATGCCCTTTCTCTTTTGGAGTCACATGAACAGGCTTCACAGAGAGATCTTCAGGGACCACTCCACCTAAAACACCATCTCTCTTACTTTCTTCTTCAGAAAGGCCATCTCTTAGTCTTCACAGCACTTAACACCACCCAACATTTATTATATATTTAGTTATTTTTTTTAATGTACTAATTCTGCCATTCCCCACTCCAGTGTTTGCTCCATGAGAGAAAAAATAGTTTTTGGCTTATTGCCACTTCTTCATAATAATATTTGCATGTAGTAGATATTTAATACATGCTCATTGAGTAGATGGATGGATAAATAAATGAATGGATAAACTTCAGCATGGACTGTGGGCCTAACACTGTATCAAGAGTCAAAAGAACTTCGGGTTTTAGGTCACTCTTCTGTTCTTTCTAATGTAGGTCTCAGTCATGTGATTTCATTTTTCTGAATCCTAAGACTACCATTAAGGAAATATAGTTAACACTACCTACAGTGTCTCAGATACCTGGGTGGCTTAGTTGGTTAAGTGTCTGCCTTCGGCTCAGTTACTGATCCCAGGATTCTGGAATCAAGTCCTGCATCCAGCTCTCTGCTCAGTGGGGAGCCTGCTTCTCCCTCTTCCTCTGGTCCTCCCCCCTACTCATACTTGCTTGAGCTTTCTCTCTCTCAAATAAGCAAAATCTTAAAAAAAAATACTGTCTATGATATCTAAGTTAGAGAATTGTTTTGATGCTATAATAGTTATTTCTTAATATATTTTTTAAAAGATTTTTTTAATTTATTTGACAGAGAGGCAGGCAGAGAGAGAGAGGAGGAAGCAGGCTCCCTGCTGAGCAGAGAGCCCGATGCGGGGCTCAATCCCAGGACCCTGAGATCATGACCTGAGCTGAAGGCAGTGGCTTAACCCACTAAGCCACCCAGGTGCCCCTATAATAGTTATTTCTAATAATAACAACAATGATAGCTTAATTTACTGAGCCCTTAATGTGTGCCCAGTATTTTGTTTAGTGTTTGGGTAATTGTTCTCTTTCAATTTTTTCAAAAATTCTATTATCCCCATTAAGCTTTTCCTTGTTTGTAAAACAATGATAACAATTATCTTCATCTTGCAAAAAAGAAAGGCAAACAGAATATACATGTAAGGGAGCACCTGTGTGGCTCAGTTGTTTGAGTGCCCTACTCTTGATTTCGACTCAGGTTATGGTCTTAGGGTCATGATATCGAGCCCTACACTGGGCTCTGTGCTAGGTATGGAGCCTACTTGATTCTCTTTCCTTCTGCCCCTCCCTGCTTATGTGCTCTTTTTGTCTCAAAGAAAAGACAAAAAAAAAGAAGAAGAAGAAGAAAAAAAAAATATAAAACTATCTTGCAAATAGTAAAGCCCTTTGTGAATGAGAGGTATTCTCATCAACAAATTGTCTGTGTTCATTCAGTTCCATAGCGAAGGTCCTCTGAGTTAGGCTTTTATATCAGTGCCTTCATTCATACTGTGTGTAGACACAAAATAGGTGCTTGGCACAGACATGGTATGCTGACAAATGTTTAATAACAGTCTCTCTGAGGGAGAAAATCTTCTGTAGTATCTGCCAATTTCCATGGTGTAAATGCTCCCATCCATCCTGTTGGTTACATGCTACCAACTTGAAGTCACTGAACTTGTAATTGGATGTAGATGTTGACAGTCAGCTCTCTTCAGCCAGAAGCATGTTCCCAATGTGTTAGTGTTACACAGTCTTCTAATAGCTGTATTTCCCTACAGTCGCCTCTCTCCTTTCTCCACAGGGCAGCCAAAGTGGTCTTTCTACATACAAGATACACTCTTTGGTTCGAAATTCTTCATGGCTTGCCACTCTCTCATTGTCAAGTTAAAGATCAAATGTCTTAATATTGTCTTGTCCTACAAAACTCTCCATGAGTTCTCCTTGGCCTGTTCCCTAGCTTTGACTACTTTTTCCAAACATAGTCCTTTGCTTCCACCACTCTTGAAGAAGCAAAAGTTCAGGGAGGGTGTCTGCTGTGATCATCATTGTTTCCTCAGTTCTTAATGTAGTACCTGATGCTTGTTGGGTGAGCTATGATTGTAAGATGTTATATTCTGAGTACAGAGTCTTTGGCCTTGTTATACGATGTGACTGTGCATTTGCCCAGTATATGCACACATTTCAAACTTACGGGATTTAGCTTGGCAGAGAGCATTATTGAAGTTGCTTTATGTCTGGTGCATTATTTTTCAATCGAGTCTCCCCTGGTGCAGAGCTGGCGGGCTGCTCCTCCGTGACAGATGTGTTTGCTTTTGTTGAGTCACCACCACAAGGCGCATTATCAGTTTTACTAATGTTTGCTCTCCTGTACTCTAACAGGTAGTGTGATTCATCCAGTCAGTGCAAGTCAGGAGACGGATGCACACAAAAATCTGAACCATGGGATGGGTTGCACACAAAATTTCATCCCCAAGGGGAAAACATGGAAAACATGACTACTGCATGCATGGGTAATATGTGGACATATAAACAAAGATAAACACTCATATTTTTATTCTTGATTATTTGATTCTGGAAGCATTGCAGATCTGTAGGATTGGGATGGATCTTTTATTACTTGTTGCTAAGTACCAGTTTGCCAGACTGTGCTAGACTCAACACATCTGAGTTAGCTGGAGATAATTTTCATATTCAGTTTCCTCTGTTCAGAACTTACTTTTTTTTTTTTTTTTAGGAGAGAGCAAGGGTGGACCTGGGAATCCGCAGTTTTTAAAAGCTCCAAAAGCTCTAGAGCTGATTCATACAGGCATCCAGGCTTGAGAATGCATCTTTTATACCATGTATACCTCATATGGGTAGAGGGACGGTGTTTCATTTTGCACGCCAACTCTAACCAGTTGGACATGGTTGCCTGGAGTCCTACGTTTGGGAAGAATCTGAGGAAGCTTCATGAAAAGTGCCATGCTTAACTAGTGATGGCTTTAATGAGCTTGCATGGGAAGGTAGCAGTATTTACTCCTTGTAGTTGATGACCCCTGTACTGTCCAGCCACGTAAGTTCAGTCCCCTTTACAATGGCTTGAACTGTGTCTTCTCAGTGTCTCCTGGGACATTTGCAAGGAAAAGAAAGTTCCAGTGCTCTCAGGGTAACATACTCCATCTCACCATGGCTCTTTCTCATTTGAATTAAAGATCTCTTCCTGGGGATACCTGGGTGGCTCAGTTGGTTAAGCGACTGCCTTCAGCTCGGATCATGATCCCGGAGTCCCAGGATCAAGTCCCACATCAGTCTCACAGCTCCACGGGGAGTCTGTTTCTCTCTCTGAACTCCCTTCTCATGTTCTTTCTCACTCTACCTCAAATGTATAAATAAAATCTTAAAAAAAAAATATTTTTCTGAGGATTCCATTCAGGTTGAAATTTTATTCCTTGGGACCAGGCAAAACAAGTCTACAACTTTTACCTGTGATGGCCCTTCAGCTATGGTGTGGTTGTGATCATAATACCTTTGTTCACATTTGTTCTACTTCAGGATAAACTGAGTCCCATTCTTTTTATGACAAATCAATTACCCCTACCCAATGGTGGTCATTTTCTTCTAGACATTCTTCAGTTTGATAACATCCCATTACACATGTGCTGCCCAGAACCAGACATTCTTCTCTAGCTCTGGTCTAAGCATCTGTAGAAAGAATAAGATTACCATCACCATCAGTTGGTTAATTAGTTAAATAATTACTTAATTATGGTAGCCTTTTTGGTAGGTATACTGTATTGCTGACTCAAACTCTGTTTTTTTGACAATTTTTTTTTTTTTTCCCATATGATTTTCTGCCAGTCCTTCTTACTAGTGCACTGGAGCACTGGAGTATCAAAACATAAAGCCTACATTTTTTTTTTCTCTTTAAATTGCATCTTGTTACAGAAGGTCATTCTATATAGCTCAGGAATATTCAATGTATTGAGAAAGCTATCAGTATTTGAGGTTAAGCAGTTCTGAGTTTGAATCTTGGCTTTTCTTCTAAGTAGTTGTATGAACAGGAGATTTCCATGAAACTGTTATGTTGTAGTCCTTTAAAAAACAACTGTAAACCATGTAACATCATCTTCTATTATGTATGGATTTTTAAAAATTATTTCCTTAATCTCTCCAAACACGCATAAAAATAAGTATATTATTTAACATATTAGAACTTGCAAACATTGGGGCACCTGGGTGGCTCAGTGGGTTAAAACCTCTGCCTTCGGCTCAGGTCATGATCCCAGAATCCTGGGATCGAGCCGCACATAGGGCTCTCTGCTCAACAGGGAGCCTGCTTCCTTCTCTCTCTGCCTGCTTCTCTGCCTACTTGTGATCTCTGTCTGTCAAATGAATAAATAAAATCTTAAAAAAAAAAAAAAGAACTTGCAAACATTGATCATTGCCTAGAGAAGGGAAAATTATCCCTTAAAACATGTTTAGGCAGGAGGCCAAGTCATCTGCCAACCTCCAAGAACATGGAGATGAAAATGACAGACTGTGCCCCATCTGAACCTTCATTCACCACCATTCACCACCATTCGATAACCCTTCTTAGGGCCCAGATCAGCAGCACATTTCTTGCCAACCATCATTAAATGTCCAAGAAGACTTTTGTCATCACCCTCTGCTACAGGAATCTGGGGTATATGCTTCTCGGGAGTCACCAGAAAATGTTTTGGTGTATGAGGGGGAAGGTCATGGACAGCAAGGTCATCCTCATTTTGAGGTCATCCTCAAAAATGATTTTGGCTGGGATTTCCTTGTGAATGGTCTTCTTGAACACTGTGTCTTTGCCAGTCCACCTGGCCTGAGTCTTGGTGAAATCATCTGCCATCTTGGCCTTTCTCCTGTGTGGCCGCCCCAGTAGCTTAGTCTTTTTTTTTTTTTTTTTTTTTTAATTTTTACTTATTTATTTATTTATTTTCCAAAAAAGTCTGCCCTCTAGAGTTATTGGGATACAGTATTCTCAACATGCTACAGTCTGGAATGTGGCAAAGATTCAGGAAGTGCTGGTTATTATTTTCCTGTCATCAAGTTCATTTGCTGATTTCCACAGCTTCCTGTTAGTTAACCCTTGAACAAAACAGATCTGATTTGTGTGGGTCTACTTTGACACAGTTCTACTCATATGCAGATTTTTTATGTTACAGTTCTATAAATATATTTTCTCTTATGATTTTCTTTTTTTTATTTCTTGACATTTTCTTTTCTCTGGCTTACTTTCTTGTAAGGATACATATATAGTACATTTAAAATATGTGTTAATCAACTGTTTATGTTACCACTAAAGCTTCTAGTCAATAGTAGGCTATTGGGAAAGTTTCTGAGGAGTGAAAAGTTATACATGAATTCTCATCTGTGCTGGACAGTCGGTGCCCCTAACCCCTACATAGTTCAAGGGTCAACTCTACATGTAAGGTCAAGAAAATGTCTTCATGACCACTTTCATTAATTCAGCAGCACTATCAAAACTTATTAATTACCTGCTTTGTGCTAGACACTCTGCTAGACCCAGGGGGTTCCTTGGTGAATGGGAGAGACAAAATTCCTGCAATCATAGAACTCACAGTCTGTTGGAAGGAATACAATGAAATAAGAAGTTATAATAGAGTGTGCCAAAGACTATGCTAAAAGATATATAGTATTTTATGACAGACATATGTATCTCCACTTAATATTTATTAAAATAAAATATGTGTTGGAGTGAGGTAGGCAACTTCCCCTCTCTTTGGCCTCCATATTTCCATAAGTTGCCCATCTAGAAGGTTGATGTCTATTACCATGTTTGAAAGAGTAGCACAAAAATCTGCCATACAGGAAATGCTATGGACTTCATCAATTACAAGGCTCATGAAGATAGAATATCTTCTTCTTTCTTTTTTGTATCTCTAGTGCTAAGCACAGTGAGGGGCATGTAATAGGTCCTCAATAAATATTTGTTAAATGAATAAATGCACCTGGCTATGTGTTTCAAGTTAATGAAAGCATGCACATGACCACTCACTGACCTAAAGGTTATTCTCCCAGGTCCTTGCTGAGTAAGAAAGAAAAGGGATTGTCAGCCTTGTTCTCCTTGCCTGACCCACTCTGTTCTACTCTGATATCCTTTAGTTCCCCATGAATAATAATGAAAGCGTGAACAGCTGAGATAAAACAGTTTAAGTTTTATAGTTTGGAGCAGTTTTCACTCTGGATTTTTAAAAGGGAAATGGGAAAGTTGTGTGTGCGTGTGTGTGTGTGTGTGTGTGTGTGTTTCTGTGTGTGTGCTCGAGTATGTATTTAATCAGACTCTCAGCCTCTTCATTTGGACAGTGGTGACAGATACCCTCTGCAGGTCTCTTAAGCCATAACACCTTCCAAGTAAATGAGGCCATCACAGACAAAAAGCACAGCGATAAGTGCTGCACTGCCCAACTGAACTGGACAATGAAAAGTAGTTTTGTTCATTACAATCTGATTCTCCATCTGTCTGGGGTGGTCCTTTATATCTCTCCATCACGGCACTTACTTTGCTGGCTCTGATGAAGAGGTGAATAGATTACATTCCTGGGCACAAAGACACAGCCTGCCTCGTTTCACACCCTCCCCCTACCCTGAGTTTAGCACCTAGAATACTCCAGACACTGACAGAGACTAAGGGGCTCAGTAGCAGGAGGGAAGCACTACAAACTTACTAAGGCAGCTCACCAGTGAATACTTAATTACTCAAAAGTTGAAAGCTAATTATTCAATGAGAATTGGCATTTGGGGCCCAGGATATGGTCACTGCCCTTATGCCTTGGTCCAGTTATACTTAGGGGTGGGAGGGCATGAACATCAGCAGGCAGAGGGTCTGAACCTAGGATTGGATTCCATTAATGTGGAAGGTGATCAGTGAGGGGAGCAGTAGGAAGTCAGTATACGTGATCAGCACAGTATGTAAGGAGGCAAGTATACCAAACATTTTATGTGGTCGCCCCAATGTGTGGGTTTTTTTTGTTTCTGTTTTGTTTTGTGTTGTTTTGGTTTTGTTTTTTTCCTAACACTACCAAGCAGTTCTCAGATACCAGCTGGGCATCCCACAGTCCAGCTCAATTCTGACACTGTTCACCTGGAGATAAAATCAGTCCCACAGGTGAAGGCCTCAGTCCTACAGCATGGCCACCCCCAGGCCCCGTTCAGATACCAATTGCAAGTCCAGTTTGTCTCTTGTGCTTCTGACCCAGGGGCTGTAGATCAGAGGTTCCTGCCACCCTCTCCTTGGTCTTAATTCATTTGCTAGAATCTCCCAAAACTCAGAAAAATGCTTTGCTTCATAGATTAATGGTTTATTATGAAAAAATATAGCTCAGGAACAGCCCAATGAAAGAGATGTGTAGGCAAGACCTCGGGAAAGGGTATGGTGCCCTCTCCAGGGTGTCCCTTACCCACCCCTCCATGTGTTCTCCGAACACTGTCCTTTGGGGCTTTTATGGAGCTTTCATTACATGGGCATGATTGATTAAACCATTGGCCATTGGTGATTGATTCAGCCTCTAGCCCTTCCTTCTTCCCCAGAGGTCAGCAGGGTGGGGCTGACACTCCAGCTCTCTAATCACAAGGTTGATTCCCCAGGCAACCAACCCCCAGTCTTTGGTGTTTTCCAAAAGTCTCTCATTTACATAAATTCAGGTGTGGTTGAAAGGGGTTTATATGAATATCAATATAGCTCTATCACCCTTACCACCTCGGAAATTCCAAGTGTTTCAGGAGTCAAAAACAGAGATAAAGACCAAATATGTATTTCTTATTATAAATCACTATATCACAGTCACCAAACACAGTTGTGACTCCAGGTTTACTACAGGAGATGCCAGGTGCTGAAAGAATTCAAAGGAAAGGTGTCTCTAAGAAGAAAAATCCATACAATCCAGAAGATAGCTAGACGGATTTGGTAACATAAATTAGTAGATTATAAGAGCCATGAAGACCTGTAATCTTGGGCCCAGAAGACAGGAAAGTTCATACAAGTCAGACAAGATGCTAATTCAATAAAATTATTAGAAAAATGAGTAGAATTCTAAAATATAATTTTCTGTGCAAATAATCGAAGATAACTCAGTGTTAAGAGATCATTTTTTACTTAGAAAAATTAAGTAGTATTTCTATAAATCTGACACAAGTGGTTATTACTAAGAATGCTTAAAACTACTCACATGAGGGGCGCCTCAGTGGGTTAAAGCCTCTGCCTTCGGCTCAGGTCATGATCTCAGGGTCCTGGGATCGAGCCCCATATCGGGCTCTCTGCTTAGTGGGGAGCCTGCTTCCTCCTGTCTCTCTGTCTACTTGTGGTCTCTGTCTGTCAAATAAATAAATAAAAATCTTTAAAAAAAAAAGAAACTACTCATATGAACCATTATTTTAACTATTCAAAACTGATATTTAGGAGTGCCTGGGTGGCCCAGTTGGTTAAGTGTTCAGCTCTTGGTTTGGACTCAAGTCATGATCTCATGGTCGTTAGATTGAGCCCTGTGTGGGGCTCTAGGCTCAGCATGGAGTCTGCTTCGGATTCTTTCTTCCTCTCCCTCCACCTCTGCTCCCCCCACCAAATAAATTAATAAAATCTTTAAATTAAAAAAAAAAATTTAAAGCAAATTTAGGTACAATCAGGTTAATTGTACACCATAACTTTTTATTGTTTCTTCATTTTTTTGTAATTCTTGCTCTGATATAAGACTTGACATTTCCATTGAGAGCACCAACTTTCTCAGTGGAACAACTGAAGGTGTCTTGCTCATTTTCTAACTAGAAAAGCAAATGGGAAGTTCATGGAAGGTCCCAAGGGACAAAGGTAAAACTCATTGAAATAAAGCTCCTGGCCCTTTACTTCCACTTGAAGTAGAAAGGTTCAACTTTTATATGTTGAATGTGTTAGAGTCTGTATAAAATCTTAATAAAATTTTTGATACTTTTGGAAGTTCATAAAACATTGAACTTCAATGACCCTACTCCTGCCCTATGATTCCCACTTTTAAAAAAGATAAAAATGTACACATTCAAGTTTGCAAAGCATGATCTGAGAGGTCACCTATTACATATTTCCACAAGCAGTTCATGTGATAGAGTGGTGGGGAAGAGGGTTAGGAACTAATCTAGCTTCAAATGGTAGTTCTAGAATTTCTACATAACAGTAGCTAACCTTTACGTGGAATTTATCGTGTGTCACACACTAGTCACAGCACCTAAAATAAACTCTTATCATCATCACACAGATTATAGAGTGGATATTATTATCATATTTGATGTTACTAATATTTTCTATTTCACAAATAAGGCGGGGGGAGACACAAGTTAAATATCATTTCTAAAGTCACATGGTTTAATAGGATGCAGAGCTGGTAATTTCAGCTCCTGCAGGCCGCCCTCAGAATCTGTGTTTTTAATCATGAGGTTATCCTGCCTTGAGTCTATACGTCAGGAGCAGGGAATTTGTCTTGTACCAGCAGCAGGATGAATCCTCACTCACTTTTCTCTCTATGGTGCACACCATTTCCTTATTCATTCGTTCGTTTGGCAACTATTTATGGAAGTCTTATGATGTGCTACAGTATGACTTAGAGACCTTTCCTCATTCCTTGACATTTACTTAAATAAATTCATAAAATTATTTCCTCCTGCAGTTTTAATTTCCTTGGAGAGACCTAAAGCACTAGGCAGTGTAAACCAATATGGACCTGCATCTTCCACGGGTTTACTTACTGACAAACAAATGGGACCCAGCCTTTGTGAAACCCAAATATGTATCATAGCTTGGGGTCATTCTTCCAGAGTCTTCTACTGATAGCTCCCACAGCTTCATCTATGGATGTGAGTGGCCTTGGAAATCCTATTAGTCTCAATGAAAAGACAGTACTTAGAGTTTCATGAGGGGGGTAGGGGCCAGAAGTGGTATTTTTTTTTTCATTTGTAATGATAAAATTGCATTTGGAGAAGAGACACCTCAAAATGTGATTACTCAAAGAGTCCTCTTTCTCAAAGTTAAATTCACAAAAGGGGAGTTTATGTCCTCAGAGAAATCAATTAATCCACCTTCTTCAAGACAGGTGTCCTTTTGGCTTTCCTATTGGGTACAATCTCATTTTATTATTATACAAAACCAATAAAAGCATCCCAAGCATTCTCCTGGCAGGGAGCAATAAAAAAAAAAAAAAGAAAAGAAAAGAAAAGAAAAAAAAAAAAAAAAAAAGGCAGCATCCTGTGTTAGATAAAATCTTTCATTATATACGACCAAAATGCCATGTATTTTGCAATGGTGAAATGTATTTGTGCATTTTACACATGTGATGTGAATCATTTTAAAAGCCCTAATCACAGCACAGCAGATGCTAATAAATTTTCAATCTGTTAGGCTTTGTTTTCTAGAGAATGAATTTGATTTGCGATGCAAATGTTACATGGGTGATTGTATTTAGCCATGGAGATTATTATGGCAGGTCTGCTACGCTAACCTCTGGGGTATTTTTTTACTATCTGATAATGTTTGCAGAGAATCCACTTCCTAGGGTACCATGCTTTACAGCAATGGGCTCATTCACCTGTCTTACCCCCTTTTAGGATTCTCTTTCCAGCTTTGTAGTATGTATTAGGACCTATTTATCAGGAGTCTGTAACCTCAGTAGGATACCAAATGATTGGAATCTTAATCCAGAGCTATCTGCTTTCCTTTCCACTGTCTCATTCTTAACTGTGGACTCTTGGGTGATTCTTATGTTGATTCCTCCTTTAGCAATTTCAGTAGGCAATCAACTAGTTCAAGCTACTCACTTCACTCTGATCTCCAAATCTTGACTTTGGCTCACATGCTGATAATGGCCCCATAATTTGGCATTCCTAATTCAGTTCTCTTTATGCATGCTGAATATAGCTTGAGTTTGAAAGAGGATCAGTGATCAGAGTCCTGCAGAACTGAGGGCTACAGCTGGAAGTAGGTGACTAGAAGTACCTGGGGAGTTTGATTCTAGGAAGAGCAAGCCCAAGACAGAAACTAAAAGAAATCTGTAGATAAACACAGAATCTGAAATTTAGATGCTTACCATTGTATAGAGAGGGACCCAGAAGCTACAGGTGAAGTGTAATATGAGCCAAACTGGAACAGAATGCACTGTGGCAAAAAACCCAGAAAATTGGAAAAGTAAAATGATATATCAAGATACCATTCCAAATCATCTCAGAAGGATGTTCCTGGAAGACTCAATGTAGCACCAATAAATTTGTATCTCCACTTCTCCATATGCCATTGTTTTCATTCTAAGAAGTTTTTATTGTATTGTATTGTATTTAGGATTCGTTTATTTATTTTGAGAGAGGGAGGGAGAAAGAGGTAGAGAGGAGCAGAGGAGGAAGAGGGAGAGAAAAATCCCAAACTGACTCCATGAGGAGTGCAAAGCCTGACATGGGGCTGAATCTTAAGACCCTGAGATCATGACCTGAGCTGCAACCAAGAGTCAGATGTTTAACAGACTACACCAACCAGGTGCCCCTCAAAGAAGATTTTAAATGCATTAATTGATACCTGACAATATGTTCCAGCTAGTGGTGGGAAAAAAACAAACAAACAAAAAAAACTTTGAAAATGGAAAGCAGAAAAGATTCTTTTTAATGTAAGTTAAAGTTTAGGAAGTTGGAGATAACTTACTTTAATTTCATGCACTCACCTCCAGAATTTACATACAAACATATATTTTTAGTAACTTGCATTTATATACTTGAATACTATGCCTTATGCATATTCCTGATTGTAAGTCTGTAGCACATTTCATTAATGTTTCATAATTTAATTGACAGTTCTCCATTTAGGAGACTTTTATGTTGGCTTATTTCCTTTTTTATAAACAATGACACAATGAACATCTTTCAACAAATGCATAATTTATATAATTGACTCATTCCTGGTTTGTTTTTTTTAAAGATTTTGTTTATTTGACAGACAGCCAGAGAGCACAAGCAGGGGGAGCAGCAGAAGGAGAAGGAGAAGCAGGCTCCCTGTGGAAGAGGGAGCCCAATGCAGGTCTGGATCCCCGGACCCTGAGATCATGACCTGAGCCAAAGGCAGACACTTAACCAACTGAGCCACCCAAGGGCCCCTAACTGACTCATTTCTTTAGATACAGTTCCCAGAAGTGAATTCGTAGCAGTCTGTAACAATGGTTTTATAGCTTTGGTTCACTGTACAGACGTGTTTCCCAAAGAGATAAAAATTTACACAAGTGCCAGAATTCTGTATATACCAATTTCACCATAACCTCTTTAGTATTAGCTTGTTATATGTGTATTTTATGTGTATATGTGTATATTTATTTATTTAAATACTTTTAAGTAGCCTCTCCCCATAGCGTCAGTCTTGAATTCACAACCCCAGGATTGAGAGTCCCATGCTCTACTGACTGAGCCAGCCAGGTACCCCTATAATTTAATTTAATAGGTGAAACACAGAGCACCCTATACCTAAGTTAGAAAACATAAAAGCTTTTCAGTATAATGTGGTGTTAGCGTTGGAAATATTCAGAAGTAATTCAGCCCAATTCTCTTATTATTTTAATTTACACTTTTTGTTTTCATTTAGGATTCATTTAAATGAATGAATTTAAATGAATTCATTTATTTAAAAATATTTTAAGCTTTTTACAAATTTTAAGCTTTTTACAAATTTTTATAGACTTAATTATTTAATAGGTTTAGGTTTACAGGGGAAAATAAAAGGAGTGGGAAGTACAGAGAATTCCCATATATTCCCACCCCTGTACCTCCAATTTTGTCTATTGTTAACATCTTACATTGATATGGTGCACTTGTTATAACTGATGAGCCAGTATTGACACATTAACTAACTCAAGTCTGTAATTTATATTAAGGTTCGTTTTTGGTGTTGTACCATTCTATGGATTTTGATAAATGTATCCTTCATTTCAGTATCATTCAAAATAGTTTCATTACCCTAAAAATCCTCTGTGTTTTACTTACTCATCCTTCCTTTCCCCTTCCCATCCTTCCCTCTGAACCCTGGCAGTCTCTGATCTCTTTGTGGTCTCCATGTTGTTGTTTTTGTTGTTCTTTTCCCTGAAATATCATACCCTACAGTTGGAATCATGTAGTGTGCAGACTTTTCAGATTAGCTTCTTTCATTAAGCCAAATCCATCTAAGTTTCCTCCATGTCTTTTCATGGCTTTCTAGCTTCTTCTTCTTCTTCTTTTTTTTAAAGATTTTCTTTATTTATTTGACAGAGAGTAGAGAGGGAACAGAAGCAGGGAGAGGGGGCAAGGGAGAGGGAGAGAGGGAGAAGCAGGCTTCCGACAGAGCAGGGAGCCTGATGCAGGTCTCCATCCCAGGATCCTGGGATCATGACCTGAGCTGAAGACAGACGCTTAACAACTGAACCACCCAGGCACCCTTAGCTTATTTCTTTGCGTTGCTGATTAATATTTTATTCGATGGCCATATCATACTTTGTTTATCCATTCACCTGTTGAGGGCATCTTCATTGCTTCCAATTTGGGCAGTTACAAATAAAACTTCTATAAACTTTCCTGTGCAGGTTTTATATGGATATAAGTTTTCAACTCATTTGGGTAAATACCAAGGAGCATAACAGCCAGATCATATGGTAACAGTATATTTAGTTTTGTAAGAAACTGCCAATCTATCTTCCAAAGTGACTTTACCATTTTCCACTTCTTTTAAAGTTCAAGAAATAGTCCTAGAGAAAGCCAGTGATTTATTCAAGGTTATTCAGTGCATTACTATGAGAGCAGAGAATTGAATCCAGGTTAACTGACTCCTTGTTCCTTGGTTCATTACATTACCCCCAAGTAAGTCCCTTGGGTGTCTCATGGGTTAAATCTCTTTGCATACCAAAAAACAAACAAACAAACAAACAGAAAAACAGTACTTACTAGCGAGTATTTTTTATTTTTGTTGTAAAACACATACCTCCATGTTTGTGTTTCTATACATCAATCAAAAACATATTGCCCTTTTAAAAATGAAGTTAAGACACTGTGGTAGATATTAATGTCTTAATTGCTTGTTTGCATCAGCTGTTCAGAAAATTGTAAGTGAAATTCAGTAGAAATTCAGTATTCTTTGGCTGGATCTTCTCATCACCATTGTATCCATTTTGAGTATGTAGTGGGCAGAATTCTAGATTGCCCCCACCGGGGTGCAATGATCATGATGACGTTACTTTATTTATTTTTTAATTTTATTTTTTATTAACATATAATGTATTATTAGCCCCAGGGTACAGGTCTGTGAATCACCAGCTTTACACTTCACAGCACTCACCATAGCACATACCCTCCCCAATATCCATAACCCAACCACCCTCTCCCTATCCCACTCCCCCTGGCAACCTTCAGTTTGTTTTGTGAGATTAAGATTATGGTTTGTCTCCCTCCTGATCCCAATGACGATGTTACTTTAGATGGCAGTAGTATTTTTTGTTGATACAATTAAGGTACTAATCTATGGATTTTTAAATATGCGAATAATCTAGGTGGGCCTATTTCAATCATAGGATTCCTTTAAAAGTTAGCTCTTGCTACCCTCTGCATCTGGTCAAAAAGTCAAAAGATTCAAAGTGTGAGAAGGATTGGATTTATGTTTGCTGGCCTGGAAATGGAGGTGGGCACATGTAAGGGCTGGTGAGTAGTCTCTCAGAGCTGAAAGTGACCCCTAGCTTAGAGACATCAAGAAAATGGTGACCTCATACATCCAACTTCAAGGAACCAGAAGTCTGCCAACAGCCTGAATGAGCCTGGAAGCGTATTCTTCCCCAGGGACTCCAGATAAGAGCATCGCCTGGCAATAGCTTGATTTTGACCTTGAGGGACCCTGAACTGAAAACCCAGTGAGCCGGCAGAGACTTCAAACCTACAGAACTGGATGTTGTTTTAAGCTGCTGAGTTGTAGGAACATTTCACACAGCAACAGGAAATTAATACAGAGGATAATTCAGAATGACCATCTTTCTCTGGACAAGCTCAGGAGGCTAGATACCCTCCCCTCTTCCCTAATACACAGAATAAACATAAGATTGAAACTCAACCAACTAGTCATTTGCTCTTAGGATTTTGTATTTGAACACTTGACTCCGGGATGGTAAGAAGAGTCAGAAGCCAGGAATTACAGATGCAAAATTCTCATGAGACTATTCCTAAATCTGGACAACTGTTGTACTCCTGATCGCCAGCCATTCCAGCAGGCTTCATCCTTGAATTCTAAACATGAACTTCCAGATATCCATGGGCATGATAAATTTTTGGATATATATCCCCAGTAATTCCATTTTGCTTGGATTACCAAGAGTTCTTTTCCTGTTGCCTATAAGAAATAAGCCAACTGATAGAAATGCTGAACAAAATATAAACCAATTATTTTCCAAATCTTTCAGTCACATTCAGCAACCAAACTAATTTCTTTCCAGCCTCATTTGCTTAATGGAACATTTTATGACCTCATAGTGCCAGTACCAATCTGTTAGGGCCAGACCCATCTGCTTAGTTCTACCCACTATTTTCTGGGGCTAATATCTGATGCTCCAAGACTTGGAGAAATTAGAGTCAGGTATAGTGGTAATGTTGGACCTTTAGGAATAGTGAATTAGTCAATATTTATCATTTTGTTCATTAAGTAGAATCTGAGAAGAGTATTCCTGTTATTTGAAGAAACATCTGCTATCCCAATAGTATAGTTCTATTAAAAGTTGTCAATCCTAGTATCTCTCAGTCCTATTCACAGTACAGGCTTGTGACCAAAACAGAACCAATCATATAACTCAATTTATAACTCAATAGGTTTGATTCAGAGATGGACATATGACCCTAAATGGGACAATCAGAATCATTCCCCAACATTTTTCTCAATAAAGCATGTTTAAACCTAAGTATTTCATCTTCTTTGAAATGATTGCAAATGGTATTATGTTTTAAATTTTCCTTTCTATATGTTCATTGTTAGTATATAACAATGTGATTTATTGTGATTTGTTTTTGAGTGTTACATTTAGTTGTTCTAGAAGTTTTTGTAGATTCCTTGGGCTTTTCAAAATAGACCATCATCTGCAAATAAGGTCAGTTTTATTTCTTCCTTTTAAATAAATATGCAGGCCATTTGTTTATTTTTTTTTTCTTGCCTGATTGCAGTGGCTAGAATTACCAGTATTGTGTTGAATAAGAACAGGGAGAGTGGACATCCTCATCTTGATGCCAATCTCAGAGGGAAATTACACCATATTTCATCATTGTATATGATAATAGCTATAGGATGTTTGTAGATGCTCTTTATCAAATTGATGCAGTTCCCTTGTATTTCTAATTTGCTAAGGAATTTATTTTTATTTTAGTCATGAATGGGTATTAGCATAAGCAGATTTTTTTTTTCTTTTTTGAGAGAGAGAAGGCAGGAGGTAGGGCAGAGGGAGAGAGAAAATCTTAAGCAGGTTCCACACCCAACGCAGAACTGGATGCTGGGCTTGATACAACCCCTGAGGTCATGACCTGAGCAGAAATCAAGAATTGTATGCTTAACTGATTGAGCCACCCAGGCACCCCCTGGATTATTTTTTTAACCTGGTTCTAGGTTTCTTGCTGGAACTAGAACCTTTTGCTGAATTTCAGGGACATAATTCTCTATGCTTTATCTCAGCTTGCCCATTTTCCTGGACTAGGGCTTGGGCTATGCTTCTAGTATCCATCATCCCTTCAAAAAGCAATCATTTTGTTGTCTTCCATACCCTCAGGATGCAGAGATGTATAAGACATGAGGCCTGTTTTTAAGGGACTGATGGACTAAGGGAAATGAGAATGATATTAGAGTGTATGCTTTAGATAGATATCGTGAGAAAGTGTGCAGTGGTGGGCATAGCACCTTAATACAGCTCTGAAAGATTAGGATGGGTTTTTGGAGGCTTAGACCCTTTCGTTGAATTTTAAACTTAAGTGTGACCTAGGCAGAAAAAAATGATGGAACGAAGATGGTATGAAGCAAGGGAAGGCATTTTATACATACACAACGGACTTCAAGCCTTACAGAACTGAGATTCAGATTTGAAAAGGGGCATGCAAATGTCTAGGTTGCAGCAAAAATAGGTTAAAGTAAAAATGAGGAAGTGCTGCATGGCAAAGGATATTCAATAATGAAAACGTGCTATTATAGGAGTTAGAATTAAATAGATCCTGGAGACCTTTAAAAAGAAAAGAGATACCTTTTGAATGCTTTAACTATAGGCCTACACTGAAAGCTGAGACAGAAATATAATGATACAGTTAGTATTTTAAACAGCTCAGAGCACTTTCATGGACATTATTAGAGCACAGACATCCAAAATTACCGAGCCCTACCCAGTCTTTACAGTGCCCCTCTCCAGATTACCATCCTACCATAATCATGAACTCATTCGCAAGAAAAACAAAAATGTCTGTAGGCAGCAGGTAAGCAACCTGAACGATTACATTCGGTTAAGGTAAATGAGAGGAGATGATATTTCCCACAAAATGGTATAACTCAACCTCCTGGGAGCTATTTGGCCATTAGTTGTTAGGTTATTGGAATTTATTTCTTCAACTTAAATACAGGCATATAAAAAGGGATTTTTTTTTTAAACTCAATAATTACTGCCAATAAAGACAGAAAAGAGTGAAGCCCACATTGCCAAACCTAATTTGGGTAATTCTACTGAAGAGAATCTTCAAAATAACGGGTAAATATGAGACCATAAAAACGCATTATTACTTAGCTAATGTGCTCATTGATTGTCTACTGTGTGGCCATCATTGTGCTAATAACTGTAGGGAGTACAAATGAAGCTGACCCTGTGCATTTCCTGCCAGAAATGGAAGGTGAAAAGCTAGTATGTACATAAGGTCAAGGTCGGAGACTGGTGGAGAGAGAAAGGGAGGTGAGAAGTGTTTTATCAGGAAGTGAAGAGGTGATGGAGAGCGATTTTACTGCAGAACAAAGAGGCTTGGTTAAATGCTTGGGCTGAGTAAACACAACATGCTTAGATAATTGAGTCTGATTAGAATGTAATGTTTAAGAAATAAGTGGGGAGAGTATTTTTAGTGCCATGCTGAGATACCCATACAGTACCCTGATGCTATAGGGGACTTAGGATCCTATCGATCAAGCTTCAAAAGCAGGTTATTCTCCTATCTTACTCCTGAAAGGAGTCAAGTCTTCAGTCTCTTGCCTTGGTAATTCTGTATATAGATGTCTGTTTGGCCAGTTGGTGACTATTATTTTTTTTTTTAATTTCATAATGCAAATACTTTGAAAAATATGTAGTTTATAAGACACATTTATTTTTGCAGTGCTAACTAACAATCTGTATTTCCCTGGTCTATGATTCAGGAGAGTTGAAGTTACAGTAATTAGAAATGTCTTGATTAACCTTCAAGGCATTGTTTCATTGTGTTGAGGTGAAGATGTTTATTTTATGTGTTTTTTTTAAAGATTTGTATTATATAAGGAAGAGAGAGAACATGCATGCATGAGTTGGGGGGAGGGACAAAGGGAGAGGGAAAAGCAGACTCCTCACTGAGCAGGGAGTTGGACACGGGGCTCAAATCCAGGACTCTGAGATAATGATCTGAGCCAAAGGCAGACACTTAACCAACTGAGCCACCCAGGTGCCCCGAGGTGAAGATATTTAGTAGGCATTGAACTAGGATGCCATTTATCAGTCTAGTAACATTCTTCAGCATTTGTCATATACATACCAACCAATATATAGTCATTTTCTCAGTGATTCACTTTCCATTGCTTGCAATTAATCTCTCCACCTAGATACAAGCAATAACTCAATGCCATTTTTTGTATTTAAATCATAAGTATGCCTTTCTTAGACTTGTTCAGAGACAGTAGGGAGACAGAGATAAGTGAACCAATTACATTTCCTCCCTGATATTTTAAAATTTGTGACCCAAGAAGAGCTGAGCATTCTGGAAGAAGGCAGGACAGAGATATCATGAGTCAGTACTGCCTTAAAAAAGCAAAAGCCGCAAGTGAGTCAATGCCTAGGAGAGTCAGTGGTACTGCTACAGCATTTGCATATCTTCCAGTGCCTAAACTATGTTTTCTTGTTCCTAAGAAGCTGCACTTAAAGATTATTTCCTCATTTTCATAAATACTCTCCTCACAAGATGTTATTCCTTGAGGTGAAATTAATGATACCCAAAGTCTTAGCTAACACAATTAGACTTGGTGTCACTGGGTAGAAGGTGTGAATGTGGCCCTTAGAGATGAGAGGATTTTGTCTTCCAGGTAAGGCTTTGGAGCAGGCTGGGATGGCGGTCCTTGTGTCCCCAGAAGAGATATTAGTTGATGCAAAACAGAAAGATGGCTTCAATGGGGAGTAATTCAAGGGGTGTGAGGGCAGTAGAAGGGAATCACTGTTGGTTTGTTCTCAAGCTAGAAGGTCACAGAACTTCAGGGTCGTGGTTGACCTCATTCCTGGTAGTCACAGGAATCTACAGAGAATGATGAGTAAGCAGAGCAGTAGGTTGGAGAGGGTCTAAAGCCAAACAGACAAAGAAACCAGCCAACCAACCAACCAACCAACCAACCAACCAACCGTTCTTGGGAAGAGCAAGAATGACTCAGAAAAGAAAGAGAAAAAAACAGGAAGAAAAAGAGAAGAGACAGGATCCTCAGTTCCAAAACTTTGTCCTTACTGTGCATTATATCCTGTCTTTGGATACTGTAACTATGCTTAAAGCTCCCCTACCCTGCCTCCATGCCTCCGTCCACATTACCGTGCACACAAACACACACATACACACAGACACACACACCAGTTACTTGTGTTACTTTGAAGAATGGATCTTTCTTTGAACAACCACAGTACTGCCACCTGTGTAAACCTGGACTGAATTCAGTTTAGTAGCTCATTTAGGGTTACACATCATGTTAAAGGATTTGGACTTTACTCTGCAAGCAGACATCTAGACTAGTGCTTACTTTTCCCCAACATTTTGTTATGGAAAATTTTAAGCATGCAGTCAACATGAAAGGATTTTCAGTAAATACCCCACACCTAACACCTAGATTACACCATTAACATACTATCATACTTGCTTTATCAAATATCTATCCTTTTCCCATCCATTAATCTGTCTTATTTTTGGTTCATTTCAAAATAAATTACAGATATACATATGCTTCCACCTAAATTCTTCAGCATACACATCATTATCTAGAGTTTGACATTTATTTATAGTTTTGATGTAAAATGTACATACAACAAAGTGCACAATTTTATATACCTCTATAATCAAATCATTATTCAGATTAAAGTATTGCATTGTCCCTCAGAAAGTTCTCTCATGCCACTTACCAGGCAATCCCTTTCCCCACCCTGTATAAACAACCAATGTCTTCACTTTTTTTCTCTCTAGATTTGTTTGCCTTCATTACAATTTCATATGAATGAAATTGCACAGTATATGTTCTTTTGTGTAAAGCTTTCTTCATGCAGACAGATGTTTTTGAGAATTATCCATATTGTTGCATGATAATTAATTCCATTTTACCAGTGAGTAAGTGTCAGTTTGTTTATCCATTCTCCTACTTGATAGGCATATGAACTGCTTTCATGTTTGAGGATTTTAGGACTAAAGCTTAGTTTAGGGGATTTTAGGAGCTTGGGGATTTTAGGACTAAAACTTTCAGGAAAATTCTTGTACAAGTCATCTTGTGAACGTAGGTTTTCATTTCTCTTGGGTATATACTTAGAAATGGAATTGCTGAGTCAGAGAGTAGGTATGGGGTTATGTTTACTTTCAAAAGAAAATGCTAGACTCTTTTTAAAGTAACTATACCATTTATATTCCCATAAAAGATATTTATGATAATTCCACTTGCTCTACAACCTCCCCAGCCTTTGATGTTGTCACTCTTTCTGCCTTTAGTGGATGTATAATAGTATCTTTGTGTTATTAATTTTCAGTCCTTAATTACTAATGTTGGGAAATTTTTCCTGTGCTTATTGGCCAATTGTATATTTTCTTTCATAAAATGTATGTTTATAATTTTTGCCTATTTTTGTCCATTTTTATTAGATTGCCTATTCACTTTTATAATGAAGTCTGGTGATGTGCAGACATTTTATTTTATTGTATTTTTTAAAAGATTATTTATTTTAGAGAGAGTGTGAACACGTGGTGCAGGGGGCAGCAGGGAGGAAGAGAGGGAGAGGGAGAGAGACTCTCATGCAGGCTTCCTGCTGAACCTGGGGCCTGACCCAAGGCTTAATTTTACAACACTGAGATCACGACCTGGGCTGAAACCAAGAGTCTGAGAGTTAGATGCTTAACCAACTTTGCCACCCAGGTACCCCTGTATGAAAGTATTCAATGGTGATATCTAATTGATCATTTTCATCTTTTATGGTTATTTCTTTCTTGTTGTTGTCTGAAAGACCTTTGTTCACCTGCAAGTCTTGAAGTTAATCTCCTATGTTTCCTTATAAAACCTTTGTTGTACTTTTGCTCTTATGTTTAGGTCTGTGATTCTTCATAAGCTAAGTTCTGTGTATAGTGTGAAATAGGAATTGATAGTCTTTTTTTTTTTTTTTTTTAATGAATTCTTTGTTATACCAGCACCATTTCTTGTGGGAAAATATCTATCTCTGTCTTCTACAATGGTTTCCTCTGTTGCCTTTGTTGGAATGGTTTAGGTTCTTTATTCTGTTCCACTGACCCATATGCTAATCCTAATTTTACCACTGTAAAATTTTACCATCCTGATTACTACAACATTATAGTAAGTTTTGAAATTAAGTAGTGTAAGTCTTGGCAACTCTATTCTTTTTCAAGATTGTATTATATATTCCTGATCCTTTATAAATTTTAGAATCAGCTTGTCCACTTCTATGAAACAATCTGTTGGAATTATTTGGGGATAATTGACATTTCTTAACAATGTTGAGTTTTCCAGTGTATGAACCTGTTATATCTCGTTTATATCGATTATAAGTGTTCTTTAATTACCCACAGCAAAGTTGTGCAGGTCCTGTACATAACTCCTACATAACTCTTATTGAAAGTATTCTCAATTTTTCTTTAAACGATGTTATTGTAAATAAAATTATTTTATTTTAAATTCCATTTTTGTTGTAGTGTATAAAAATTCAATTGAGTTTTGGGTTACTTTTTTACCCTAAAATCTTGCATAATTCATTTACTAATTCTAATAGCTATTTTTCAATTACTTGGGATTTTTTATGTAAATAATCATGTCATCTGGCTCATTTGATACAATGAAACACCATCTTTTTCTTCCCTCAATAGAAATGCACTGTTGGAAAGAAAAGAAAGAACGTGGTAAGAAATGGAGTTTATAATCATTGGATAGATATTCAAGTTCTTTTTCTCTTTAAATCTGAATTGGATAACAGTAGAAAAAAATCCAGAATTAGATGGAAGAAATTCAAGTATTTACTCACTCCTCATCTAAAGAATAAAACAGAGTTCTTATTCACATCTTATAACTTAGTAAAGGGAGAAACAGCACCTTTCAAAGCTCCCTTTTCTTTTTCATTTCTGAACTCCTGAAAACCAGTCATGTTCCTAGACTCCCCCTTCCAGAGCAGAATTTCTGGCTATATAATCTTGGATAAACAGCTTTATTTCCCATTGAATGAGATTTCTCCCTGATAGGACAGCAAGAAAAAGTGAACTACAAACATGGGAAATATAACAACCACCCATTATGTAGTATAGAGTTTAAAAGTAAAGACATCAGAGGAGCTCAGTGGGTGAAGGTCAGCTGCCTGGTCATACAAAACCCCATGGGGTACCATAACCTTTGTAGGTCCAAATCCATTCGAGGACTGTCTTTGGGTTTGCCTGTCTCAGATACTCATTGTTAAAAATGTTTCAGAGTTTATCAGATTTAGGAATGCTGGTTCACACGAAGAAAGTTCTGAAGAGACCCGTGACTAAAACCAGAATAACAATGTACTAATTTACACTGAGAAATAGAAATCTAACATAAATTGAGTTTTATGTCAGCCTGGGCAGTACATTCTCTCCCAAAAGGCCAGATACATAGAAAGATAAATTAGCAGAAAGTATGCCTGAACAGCACAGGATTGAAACAAGGCAGAGGAGTCTATATGATGCAAATACTTAATTGCTTTAGTTTAATAGACCCTGAGTATCCATCTCTATAACTGGCATACTCCAGCAACTACAACCAGACAGATGATATTTTTAGGCCAGAGAATATTTTTTCCTCCACAGAGCACTTCTCTGTAATTCCATTGAAGGACACTTCCAGCCTATTTTTATGGTTCCTTTCTGTGGTTAGGGTTTTATCTTCCATTAGATTACTAAACGGATTCAGAACAATTTTGTATTTTTAGTTACTTGGCATTTTCTTGCTCATCCCCATCATGGATTGATTTCATAGCCTACACATTAGTAAATAATTTGATCTACCTTCTTTCAAAGTTCTTACTCTCTTTGGAGTGTTTTGATTTGTGTCCAGTTGAAAGCAAGGTGCAGTTCTTGGAATATCCTGTAAATTCTTTTTTTTTTTTTTTTTAAGATTCTATTTATTTATTTGACTGAGAGAGACCATAAGCAGGCAGAGAGGCAGGCAGAGAGAAAGGGGGAAGCAGGCTAACCCGCTGAGCAGAGAGCCCGCTGAAGGGCTTAACTCCAGGATCCCGAGACCATGACCTGAGCCGAAGGCAGAGGCTTAACCCACTGAGCCACCCAGGCACCCTGTCCTGTAAATTCTTATTGAATCTTCAGAATGGTCCTGAGAGGGAGTCATCATTACTATATTTTCCTTTTACAGATGTGAAAACTGTGACTTAGAAAATTTAGCTGATTTTTCCATTGTTAGCTGAAACAAATATGTATACATGCACATACATGTATGTATATATATTAGGCATCTGTCATGTGTCAGGCATGGCAGGAGTATGGTGTAATAAACAGCCTATCCTTATTGTCTGTCTTATGGCAATTAGTGAGACTTAAAGAGTAGCACTGTGAAATTTAAACATGAGACATTTTGTAGCCTCCATTATGCTATATAAATGTTGGGAAGCTTTGTTTCCTCTGAGGCTCATTTTGTGTAATGACATAATGAATGTGTGAATGAATGAATGACTCTGCACTATCTTTAGTATTGCTTCTTTCTATAAATAAAGGAAAAGCAAAGTTGAATAAGTATGTTCAAATGTTTAGAAATTTCAAATGACCAGGGCCCCAGTTGTTGCAACTTTTAATGAATTCCAGCAGTGTTCTGGCATTGTGCAGGATACAGAGGAGACATGACCCAGACTAACAGACACACCATCAAAGTGGGACAAAGGCCATCTAGATAACAGAAGGAGAAGGTGAATAACTTGTTCCAAGAGGAAACAGCTGGAGCTGGTTTCTGAATGCTAAACAGTTTTGAGTTTCTCTTTGATTCAAGAAAGCCAAATCCTCACAACTTCAACTTTGAGATGTGTTCTGAACATCCATAAGACCCCCAAACTGAGTTGGGAATCTCCTGTGGAGAGGTTTCCTTGGGTTATTTTCTTAACTCTTCTCTTCTGCATTGGTTTGTCGATGTAAGAGAAATGGCCTTTGTCTGATATTTTCTTCTCTGATCCCAGCACAGTGCTGGAGGGGCAAAGGTCTTGCAACATATAAAGGGAAAATATAAGACAGATTGACGGGTAAGATGTTTCAGTTTAAAACAACATCAATAGGTTCCACTTACTTGGTTCTTAATATATACTAGATATTATGATGAGCACTTAATATGGTGTCTTATTTAAACATTAAGTCAACATGGTGTAGAAGTCCAGAAAGGAATAGTGACTTACCCAAAGCTGGTAACCTCTGAGCAAGAAGAAATGCAGTCATGGAAAGTTCTTAAAAGTCCAGGGACTTAACCAATCCCCACAGTGCCCCTTTCTGGTAAGGGCTTGTGGACTGCATTTGCCATAATAACTTCCTTCCCAGCTCTGGCCTAACACAATTGTCCCCTTTTCCTGTATCTTCTAAAGTAACTCTTGACTCTATTAGAGCATTAAACATTGAGTGTTATTTTAGGTGTCAAAATATGTATTTCTGCACTAGATTCTCTTCTCCTTGAAGGCAAAGACAATCTTTAGAACTGTTCATTCCATCATGATTGCATAAGACCTTATGTAAGGCAATCTTTAGTGAGCATTGGCTGAATTGAAGGTCATTTGTATTCTCGATGAAGGTTAAGTAGTATATAACCTAACAAGAAGATGTCATAGGTTACCTGTTTTGTGAATTTTGCTAAGATCATCAATCAGAGATGAGTCCCAATTCATAAATAAGGAAACCGTGTGTCCTAATTCATAAGCAGGTAAACCTTGCCAATCACTGTTATAAATAAAGAACACACATCTACTATGCTCTTATTA
Source organism: Lutra lutra (assembly GCF_902655055.1). Classification (NCBI taxonomy): domain Eukaryota; kingdom Metazoa; phylum Chordata; class Mammalia; order Carnivora; family Mustelidae; genus Lutra; species Lutra lutra. The sequence goes on from NC_062290.1 coordinate 79,907,937, forward strand.
TTTTGTCATACGCTATGGGAATATATAATTCCTCTACTAAAAAAATCTGTAGTCTTGGAAAAAAGCAGAAAACCATACTTTCTGAGGAATAGGAATGTGTGCCTTTGTATTTTCTGGGCCTATCAAAAGGTTTGTCCCAGACAAATGCTCAGTTCAAGTTTGTTGACTGACATTTAAAAGCAGAGGACAGTGATGTCAGCAAGACGACCAAATAAGATGTCCCTTCTTCTCTCTTTTTTATAATGCAAAATATATTTGCTTTTTATAATGCAAACTCACCTTCTACAACCAAAATTTAGGGACCATTGACAGACAAAAGTGCCCTTGTGGGAGTTGTGGGCTTCGGGGGGAGGGGGTATTTTGCAGCCCAGAGGGAGAGGGTGTTTGAGAAGGCAGAATCCTACCCAAGTGGCCAACTTGCTGACCCTGATGACAGCTACAGACCTAGAAAAGCTCTGTACTCCTGAAGACTCAACTATAACCCACTGGGCTTTTGTTATACCAGTACCATATGCCAACGACCCAGAAGGAGTCATGCCCACCCATGCATCAGGTACTAGGCACACAGACGTGTGCCCGTGGCTGTGGACCCTGATGTGGCCTGCAAAGTGCCCAGCCTCTTTCAGCCATCATCCGGGAGTCCCCAGAAATAAGCCCTCCAAACTTGGTCAGACTAAGGATCCAGAAAGCTCCCTGTAACTGGGTTACAGCCACAAGTCTATGGACAGTCCTGCAGTACAGGGACCAGGACCAACTCCTATCTGTAACCATGGAGATCCTGAAGGGCCTTACCTGCACATCTGGCCACATCACACTTTGCCAGTAGCCCAGAGGCTCCTCCTCAAGGGAGACACTCATGTCTGCAATCCCCAAAATTCTGTTAGGGTCCTATATTTGGATCCAAGCCCTTCAAGCTGTGGCACACGGACAGACCTGTCAGCTTAGGGACCAAGCAGGAGACACCTCTTTCTGCATGTCTGAATTCTAGGAGATCTTAAAAGGTGCTATGCTTAGCTCCAACATTCCCATCCACAGTCTATGAGTAATGTTGCTGGCCCAGGGAACTAGCAGGAGATACTCCATCTGTACACCAAGAGATCTAGAAAATGTATTATTCTTATTTCCAATCCCCCCCAGCTATAGCCTGTGAGCAGCTCTACCAACACAGACCCAGTGGAAGACACCCACATCTATACCTCAGGCGATCTGAAAATGGCTCTATACTCAGCTCCAGGCCCTACAGCCATGGACAGGGACCAGCCAGCCCACTCAGGGACCTCACCCATGACACACCCACCCCTGCCTCCCAAGCCACATCTGCAGATTTCAGGCTTGGTTGTGGAACCTGAAACAGCCCTGGAGTTCTGTCCCAGCCCCGCCTGGCTCACAGTGCAGAGCCAGTCCTGCCCACCCCAGGATGCATCCAGTGATCAGGAAGCAGCCCTCCCAGGAAATCAGTGGGAGCCATACCCTTCTGCACATCTGGTCATAGGCCATCTGAGGACTTAACTGAGGACCCTGAAGCAGACACTTGTCTCTGTCACCCTACCAAACAGTACCAGAGTCCCATCACAGAGGGACTGAACAGGATCCACACTCACCTGAGCCACTGGTAACAAGCCCAACAGCCATAGACCCAGTGATAGACTTGTAACAAGTTCCAACCCAGCACAACTGCAGTTCTGGCTGTAATCCCACCAACCTGGAGACAGACAAGAGAAGGTCTTTACCTGGTGAAACCACCCAGTGAAGACTGGAAGCAGTGTTTGAATATAGATTTGAAAAAAAAAAAAAAAAAAAGGAGTCCTGATGCTGAAGAATATTAATGATAGAACTGAAAAATGTGTGTGTGTGTTTCAGGTTGTCATTTGTAGAACTTAAAAACTTAAATTTATACAATATTATATGCCAATCATATCTCAATAAAGCTAGGGAGAAAAAGAGTATGAGTCATAAACCACCTACAACAAAACTCAATTCCAGATCTTTAAAAGACCCCTTTATAAGCTTGGCTTCCTTAGTTTTCGACAGAAAATCCGGCTCAATCTTCCATCTGAAGCTGTCCTTATTCCCCTCTCAATCCTATCTGAATTAATCTACTTTACATCTCTCTAATCCAGAGGGTTCATTTCCTTTGACTTGGAAGGTCCTAGTTTCCTAGAATCAGATTTTGTTTCAGAAGACCGGTGCCTTCTAAGGAATTCACATGTAGGAAACAGGACTACAGAAAGAAAGTCAACTGACATAAAAATGTCACTCTACAAAATGGGCTGATTAAATAGTAAAAGGTCATTCATTCAGATTCTGTTATAATTCAATCTAAGCTGAGTGAAATTTACTTTCCTATGCCTATGAACACATGATTTGGCAAGAGACATAGTGTGGTAATATTAAAGGAATATATATTTTAAAAATTGACAAGATGCTTCTAATTATACGTTATCAGCAATAATCATAACGCCACCAGCAATCCATTCATGTATTTTTATTGAATCATATTCCCTAAAAACCTTCAAAAGCCAGCACCTTATTTATCTAGTTATTTATTTATACACTGTCTAGTTCCAAAAGGAATTTGAAGTGGCCAACATAACTTTTTTAGCCCAATTCAATTGAGCACCGTGTATTTGTAGATTTCATTAAAAAGAACACCTGCATGTCTGTCTCAATTCACAGAACGCAGTCATCTGAAGGAGGTGGGAGAGAGTTCATAGAGCCCTTTTCTTAAGTGAGGAAACTGTGGCTCATATGTCTTGATGACTTGTCTAAGCTAATCATATAGACGGACGTAGGCAAGAACCTTGTGAGGGCCACAGTCTGGAAACCTCTCCACTGGTTACTTCCCATAATTAGTATACATGTTTGAAAACAAAGGTCTGCTTTCCAAAAAAACAAAAAACAACATGGTGCCTTTCATTCAGATGCCTCTTTATTCCAAATAATTTCTCTAAAAATTAGCACCCCAGCCTTGAGTGTGAGTAGCACTGAATCACACAGATGGGACAGGAATCCCAGGGTCAGGATGCTTAGGTATAGGAATCTGTGAAAGGTCAGACCTGGACCTTGTCATAAACATCTCTGTTTTCAATTCCCTCCTCCCCACTGGCCCAGGCATGCTGTCATCCAAGCTCTTCTTATCTATGAAAGAAGTAGCTACAACAGCCCATCAGCTGGACCCTCCCTGGGTTATCCACTGGAATTAACCACTCATACTTCCAGTGAAGGTTTGTTTTTGTTTCGTGTATCTGTGTGTTTTCCTTTTTCTATAGAGATTTAATCAGATCACCTGTTCCTGCTTCAATACCTCTACTATCTCTTTGTGTTAGGTTATAGAACATAATAAAACTTAATTAGCTTGGAATGTAAAATCCTTCAGGATCTGGTCCCAAATTAACTTCCCTTCCTATGTTGCTCTGAAGATAACATGTGCTTCTTAATCTGTGGGTATTTAGTTTGTCTTAGGGCATTTTACATTTCTTCCTCATGCCATATTTGTTCATATGACGTTTCCTCTTACCATGGATGTGCTCTACCCTTATTCCACTTTTTTTCTTAAAGATTTTATTTATTTATTTGACAGAGATCACAAGTAGGCAGAGAGGCAGGCAGAAAGAGAGGAAGGGAAGCAGTCTCCCTGCTGAGAAGAGAGCCGGATTCGAGGGTCGATCCCAGAATCCTGGGATCATAACCTGAGGTGAAGACAGAGGATTTAACCCACTGAACCACCCAGGTGCCCCCCCGTATTCCACTTTTTAAGTGCAAAATTTCTTCGCAGCCTTTAGGATTACAGTTGAAATGATATCTCCTTATCCTTATGGAGAACTTTACTGACTCTCCAGGCAACATCATAAACTACTTATTGTGTTTTGATGGTGAATGATGAAGCATCATTCATCATTTACTTGAGTTAGTTTACAGGTGTCTCTTATCAAGAAACTATGAGTGAAGAAGTTTGACTTGAGAGGGAAAAGAATCAGATACGTATTCAAAATGTGTGCATAACAGTTTTTCCATTCTTTATATAACAACAATATGTCCAAAAATTGGACAGTAGCTTAATAGAATCTTTATTTTTAACCATAACTTCATCTTTAAGATTCTTATCTAGTTTCATACCTTTTAAATCCATGTAAATGTTGGTGACGCTTAAACATAAGCCTCCAGCTTGGATCTTTCCTCTCAGTCCGACTGCTTATTTGAGGTCTCTCCTCAGATGTGCCACATAGATCTCAAACTGAACATGATCAAGAGTGAATTCCTGATATCCCCTCCCGACCCAATTCTGCCCCCGTATTCTCCCCCATCTCACCTGATGGTACCTGTCTCCTGCTGGTTCAGGCCACACACTTTGGGCCCTGGGCACCTCTCATTCACCTACTCATCCTATCCAACCCATTGGCAAATCTTTCACCAATACCTTAAGATACATATCTAACCTGATCCTTCCTCACCAAGTCCATGGCTGTCCCATTCATCCAAGATATTTCTTACCTAGATAACTTCAACAACCTCTTAAAATCTTTTTCCAGATTTTGATCCTGCTCCCTTCTATGTATTCTCAACCCACTGAGACATCCCTTAAAAAAAAAAAAAAATCCAGATCTTTCCCTTCTCTGCTCCAAATTCGCAAAAACTTTCCAGGTCACCTACAGGAAAATCTAAAGACCTTCTAATGACCTTCCCGGCCCAAATCTGACCATTGATTCCATTTCTGATACACCCCTGGGTTCTCCCCTTTGTTTGGTTGGCCCCAGCCATGCTGGCTTCCTTTCTATTACTGAAACGTGCCGGACTCACTTTTGCACCCTGTTTGTACTTTGACGTGCCCTTTGCCTGGACTGCTGTGTTCTTCCCCCAGGTAGCATGACTCCCTACCGCACCTACTCTTTGTCTCCTCTTTACCTTCTGCGTGGTGGCAACTGTCATGCATTCCCAGCCAGCCCATCTAGATTTGCACTCTTCAGCTGTTGATGTTTTCCTATCCCTTTGCAGGATTCAGTTTTCATCTTACTATGTCATATATGGTCAGTTTTGCTTTTTATCTTCTTCATTTCCTTTCTGTCCACTAGGAACTATGCTTCCTAAATTCAGGGATTTTGAATTTTGATTTTGATTTCTAGCATTTCAAACAGTGCTAGAAAAAATAAATAATTATGAGATTAAAAAGAAAGGGAGGAAGACATGTAGGAAGGAAGGGAGGCGATTCCACCTATTATATGTATTATTATGAGGTCGCTCATAAGAATGAGGCTGATATATACTAATGATAAGGAAATATTTTCAAAATATCTTACAGGGAGAAACTAGATTTCAGAATGGCATAATGTTATTCCAGTTTTTTCATGTAGCTAATTTTATAAGGTTGTAGATATAGAAAATGAAGGCCGAGAAGGGCATATGCCAGTAAACAGTGGTTGTCTCTGGAGGTGGTATAAAATGGCACTTACCATCTTTGTTTTGCATTTCTGTATAATTTGCATTTAAAAATATGTATGTATTAAAATTTTAACAGTGGAAATTCGATATTCAGTGATGGTGTAGATACATATTTTTTGCACGCTGAAAGCTGTTTATAATATACTCATCATGCCGAAGAGCAGTTTAGAGAACAGTAATAATGTAAGCGCTAATGTTCAATTTGAAAATCCAAATACCCTTCAAATTAAATGTATTTTTTTCATATTTGTTGCCAAAACACATTTGGTCACAAAAACCTAACCTAAGCTGACATGAATTTATTTTTAGACATTAGTACCATTATCATGTGAATATTCATGATTTTTACTAATTCTGCCCCAGACTTGCTGTGGATGATATGTCATATAATAAATATGCTCCAAACTAACTTTCTAAAATCTAAACAAATTTTGAAACACATCTAACCTCAAGGTTTTTTACATAAGGCATTTTGGATATATTTTATGTATCTTCACACCAAAGCTACTATTTTGGGTTGGTATGATTTTGATTAACATTTTTTTTCCCTGTGTTTGCTCAGTTGAATCTTATACTTTCTTTTTGCTTTCTATAAGAAACTTCTTGTGCAATAAGTCTGCAATAGGATTTCTTGTGTAATAAATAAAATAACATATAATTTAAATTAAATTAAAACCTTAGGTAGTACTTCACAGGCATGGAACAAAGTGTTTTAAAATTAAGAGAGAGCCCTTGCCTTAGCTAAGTGTGGCTTTGTATTTGGCCTCATGTAACCAGCCAACCCTAAGATTTTGTTGATGCAGTCTCCACGTTAGAGGAAGGTAACTTATTAGATTATACAAGAATGGGTAAATTTGGATGAGATAGAGATATAGAAGAGGACAGATTCCAAGAATAGTCTGGGACAGTTTCCGCTGCAGGGACAATACTGTAGGGTTGACAGATGCACAATCCTAGCTGGGTTGTAGCACTTAAGCATAGCGCAACAGCGTTTCCCCCATCCCAACACTGAGGGCTGGTTTCCACTCAAGACAGGAGGGAGTGCTGCTGATATTAATAGAAAGAGCGTGTTCTTTTCCTGTTCAGCTATTTAAAGAAACGTTCAGCTGCAAGGTGTGCTGATTTATGCAGGTTATCTTCTTCAACCCAGATAGAGCTCACTGCGTCTCCCTCCCATTACATCTCCCCCTTAATGGATCTGTAACTGACTTTCATTTTGTGATATAGAATTTATAAGAAAGAGGGTGTGTGTGGAGGGGGGCCCTGTTACTGTTTCTAGGTGCTGCTGATCACACTTGTGTAGGGGATAAACACCCTTAATTGGGTTCTTGGCTATAAATGCCTCATAAACAAATTTGGAAGACAATCAGGCAGTGTTAAAGGAGAGGTGGGAAATTATTGTCACCCACTGGGTGACCTTAGATTGTAATAAAAATGATTCTTCGTGGGGATTAGAAATGGAACCAGTTCCTCAGGAATGGCCTAGAAATGGGGCCAGCTAAAATGTAACAGCATTAGACCCCAAAATGAATGCAGTATGCAGTTTGGACTTTGGATTTTCAAAGTCCCTTTGCAGCCTTCAAGGGTCAGTTCAATCATTGTTTCCTCCTTAAAGCCTTCCCAAATTCCCACCGCTTGGAATTAATTTCCCCTTTCTCTCAATAACTATTGTTCGTGTTTTCTGCATCTATTAGACTATTTATGACACTTTTCCCACTGTCTGACTATAAAATGATAGTGTTTATTATGGAGCTCCTCAAGCACTAGTTTATCTGTGCACTTGTTTGAGGCATTTAGCCAAACCTGCCTGCTGTCCATATTTCATTTACTTAATGCCTCTTTATATTTACTAACTTTTAAAAAGATTTTTATTTATTTATTTACTTGAGAGAGAGAGAGAGAGCATGATCAGGGGGAGAGGCAGAGGGAGAAGCAGACTCCCTGCTGAGCAGAGAGCCTGGGGGCAGGGCCGGGCTCCATCCCAGGACCCTGGCATTGTGACCTGATCCTGAGCTGAAGGCAAACACTTAACTGACTGAGCCACCCAGCTGCCCCTATATTTACTAACTTCTAAAAACATTTCATTTCTTCTTTAACCTCATCTTAAGTAATAACATCTATAAAATTAATATGGTACTGTAATTATATATGTACATATATATACCCATATATTTGAAAGGAATTGAAATTAAAAAATCAAGGAAGAAATAAATATGTAACTATCAAAATTTTAAAATATTTTCATGCATCACCTCAAATCATTTAGAATATCATCAGTAATTCATATACTACATATTAAGTTCATACCAATTTTTTTGTAAAACACTGCCCTTTTTTGCACTGTTCAATCCTAGGGTATACAAACCATTTTTTACATAATACAGTGTATTTGGTAATTTTTGCTGAACACCTGCTCTATGCAAGCTAGTATGCTAGAGCAGACAATTCTCAGTATTCAAGACATATAATATTTTAATATTATAATGTTTTGGTAGAGTTCTAAAATATAAAATATTAAAAGTCAAAGTGAATGCTGGGCTTCCACAATAAACAAAGCATATAGACAGCATCAATTAGAGACAGGGGTGATGATGTCTGGCTCAGGGACTTGTTTAGGAAATTACTGAAGGTAACATATTAAGTATCTGGTCTATTTTCCTCTAAAGCCCATGCTTTCTCATTTTGCACTACAATTATGGAAAGCTTATTTTTTATATTCATATTTTCCTGATGGAACTTTTCTAGAGGAGTACTTTAAATCCCTCCCCACACCTTGCTCCTCCCCAAAGGAGGAGGAGTCACACTTGCTCCTGGAATGAAGTCTATGGATAGTGCTCTTTGGGACCTCATGCCTTCAGGTGTACCTGTGAGATAGTTCTTCTGTCCTCCTGTCCTTGTGTCTATACTGAGCTGGGTAAGGGTAAATCTGAGGGGAAGGTTCTACAATACTGCTTCAACAATAAAGAACCTATACATACTTCGATCCCACCTGTCTTAACTTTTGGGACAATTTCCTTAGTTACTTCTGAACTTAAGGAAAGGAAAAATGTGCTTTTGATTGGTCCCCTTAAGCCATTACATAATAGGGCCTTCTTATTTTGAAGTGCTTTGCAAACTCCAGAACATTAGAAAAAGCATATTTTTGTTATATTTTTATGAGTTATTTGTAATATAAGTTCACTGCTATCCTTACTAGTTATTTTACATAAAATATGTACAAATACATAGCTTAGTTCCTGAGAAACAAAAGATACTCAAGACATGTTATTTGTTTTCCTTTTTCATGCCCTCCTCCTACCCCTACCTCTTAATTACCAGTGACATAATATCATGGTATTCTCTATCCTTGGCCCATAGCTGCTGACTCCAACCCTCTCCCTTCATCCCCTGGCCCTCCAGGAAAACATCAAGTTTAGCATGGTAATGTAATTAAGGTCATATTCTGCCCTCAGTCATCAATGTGCAAATGCTGTATGACTAATGAGACAGTCTTAACAGAGTCTCCGAAACTGTATCCTCCAACCAGACTAAATAGGCATGGTGTCCTCAGCCTCTTTATGACAGGAATGAAAATGTGTCCACCCGTTCGGGCTCTGGCAGAGTCAGGAAAGTAAATAGAATCACAGTTATAATCACAGGGGTTTTCAGAACATGTGTTCTAAGAAAAATCAACTTCACTCACCTCTATTGCTGTCCTCAGCTACATTGTTGCTTCCTTTCAGAAAGCTGGACTAGGGTAGCAAGATGGGAATTCAAGTACCAAGCAGACAGTGGCCTCAGGTGATATGCAGGCATTAATCTAGAATGGGAGAGCCATTGCAGGGTGTCTGGGTGGAGAGGAATGGCCAGTGTGAGACTGGAGCGAGGTTGCAATTCAGCTGTGGTTGGGGGTTTAACTCATTCTATCTCCTGCACCATGGTCTGTGCTGTCTACTCTCCAGAGGGTTGTTTTTTTCCTTTTGTATTTTTTCCCTTCATATACTAAGATTATGGTAACAACTACATGATAGGGCTCATGGAAGAATGAGGCGAGGCTAAGCATTTGGATGGTTCGTAGCATAGCATAATGCGGTGCTAAGAATAAGTAGGACATAAATATTAGTTTTCTCAATATTTTAAAATCATAGACCCTATCTTTTTGTGACTAATCCTGGGCATCAATCTTCCTACCAATTTTTAGCCCTCAGCCCTCATTGGTCTAATCCTAACAGTGATATAACCTCATTATTTCCTCTCTTGCGGCTTCTGGAGAAAAGCAAACAAACACACTTGAAATAGTTTTCTGCTGCTTCCTCTTTGGACTTTCCTCAACAATTATCTCCAAAATATGTGGGAGTGATTTTTCAAAAAAGTATGATTCTCATCCTAACGCTTTCCTACTTACAATCCTTCAGTGCTTTTCCACTGTTTTTAGAAAAAAATAGCAAAATACATGACATGGCATAAAATATCCTACACAATCCAGCTTCTCCCCCTAATGTCCCCTGTCTTGCCTTTCGTCTTTGGCCTCTACCCATGCCTGTCTTTGCTACTTGAAGTCACTCTTCTTTTTGTCTTAGGGCCTTTGCATGTGCTCTTTACTAAACTTTTTCTAGTTGATGTCTTTGTGTTTCTGACATCTGCTTAGGCCTCAATTGCTCCAGGAAATCTTTCTTGACACCCCTTCAGTCCCATCCCAGATAATAATGAGTCCCTTTTCTGTATGATTTTTTTTTTAAGTGTATGTGGTTTTGTTTTTAGCAGCACTTAACCTAAGTTAAGAAATTATATGTAGGTGTGATTACTTTGACTGTCTTCAATCCCTCTTCATGGGGCGTGGACCTTGTTTTTTGAATATACTCTTACTTCCCTTGATCTGAAATTATTTGGGAGGCACTTTATTATTTTGTTGAGGCACTGGGCTATCACTCCATGAAAATGTTCTGAAAAATTAATATTAAAATATATTAAATCATCTGCTTATGGTCATCCAGCCATCAAATCATCAAATACTGGGATGTTAAATTGGTAGCAGTGTCAACAAAATAAAACAAAAAAGTTTTAAAGGAGGAGAACTGAGAATGGGAATGCAATGTGCTTAGAGCAGGCAAGGAGTTGACAGGAGCGCTCTATACCCTCCTCTCTTTCCTCTGAAGATGTTTATACTCAGTCTTAATACTTTTCCACTAGGCACAGATTGGTTCTCAATATAATTCTCCACCAGCTAGTTGAAACCTGTTGACTAACCCAGCATATATTTGAACCACAAGATTTCTTTAATGGTGAATGATGATAAATATTATACTATCAGTGTGGTGGTAGAATCAGAAAATGATGGTTTGGCTTTTTTTCAGGTGTGTTTTGCATTCCTCTGGTTTTTCTGAAGACCTCTTAAACCCATGTTATCTAGAAAAGCCATGAATATATAACCAAAACTGGATAGATAAATAATTGAATAAATTAACAGTGAATGAGTGAATGAATGAATGAATATAATTCAGTCATACGGGAATAACAACTGTTCTACCCTTAAAGTTGACATGAAGTCCAAAATGCCAGGTAGTATCAGCATCTCTGTCTCTGGTTTATTCCAGAATCAGCCGAGGGTCTGACCACGCTTGGAAAGCTGTATGAAATAGGACAGAGAAGACAGAACATTCCAGTTTCCCCTTGCTTAGTGGGAGCTTTTTTCCAGGATCTTGTTCCAGTTCAGATTCCCTGAGCATTTTCAACATCCTGGTGTTACACTAAACATAAGGGAATTCAGAATGCTGAAGGTTACTTGGCCTTCCTGGACTGCCCAGGCCACTCCGTCTCCAGGCAAAATGGACTACCCCAGCCACTGGACTTTATTCCTATTCTATTAGGATTTGCTTCCTGCCATCAAACAGAAACACTTCTGATCCACAGCTGAGCTCCTGCAATCTTTTTGACAGCTTATCCACTACGGGGGTTTAATCTGCCCCAGGTAGATCAAAAAGAATTGATATGAATTTTTTGATTGGGTGCTTCTCTTTTTTCTCTCCATCTCTTTACTGTTCAGCAGCTGAAGGGGATCCATCATGATAATTTCCTGTTATTAGGTTTGAAGTGTTTTGAATGTGAAATGCCTTTTCACTTAGACAGAATTGATGCCTATAACTTGTAATGTGTTAGCAGTTTGGTAGAGTGCTTGACAGCCCAAACTGCATTACAGGTAGCTAATCCCCATGGCTGAGCTCCATTAAAGAATAGATCGTATCTGTTAATACAGCCATAGAGTGTGGGTCATTGTGCTGAAAGGCAGTCTAGCTGCTGGGAGAAAGATTATTATGTGACTTTATTCTATTTTAAACTTGGAGAATGTATGGTAGATATACTAGTCATGATTGATTAAAGATACCAGAGGGGATTTTATGACTCTCCTGGTATGTGCCAGGTTTATAATTCCCACCAGGAAGAAAAATGTCCCCAATGGCTTAAACAAGACCAATAGCAAATATCAAGCTATGGACAGCTACCTAGCTCCTGTACATTCTTCACTGTGACTTCGCCCGTATTTCATACTGTTCTTTGGAAAAGATGAGAGCCTGATGCCCTGTGATTCTTAATGTTTATTGAAAGTACTCCATAAAAGAAAAGTTTCTGATCCAATATTGTGGCCCTGGTCCAATGTGAGTTATTCATTTTTTTTTTTCTACTAGACCAAGAAAAGTAAGTACCTTTCCATTTTTGTGCCATATCTAATGGGTAGGGAGTGAGAATCTTGGGGTTCTTTATGAAGGTCCAAGAACTGTGACAATGAGTATGTGCCATGGTTCACTAAGAATGACCACCATGGGTATGCATGGGAGTGTAGAGGCCAGTGGGATACCTATTTGTCATCCTCAATATAGACTAACTCAAGGACAGTTTGACAATCATAATCTTTGGAGTAAGTAAGAGTACAATCAGGTTTATGGTTCTTGCTGATTCATGCTATCTATAGAAAGGTGCTGTAGAGTGAACATTTGTGTCTCTTTCAAATTCATATTCCTATTCCAAATTCATATTCTGATCTTCGATGTGATAGTATTTGGAGGTGGATCCTTTTGGAAGTGATTAGGTCATGAGGTTGGCACCTTCAGGAATGAAGTTAGTCCTTATCAAAGAGACCTCAGAGAGCTCCCTCCACCTTTCCACCATGTGAGGGTACAGAGAGAAGAAGACCATCTGTGATGGGAAATGGGCCCTCCCTGGACATTGAATCTGCCAGCACCTTGATCTTGGACTTCCCAGTTCCAGAACCATGAAAAGTAGATGTTTGTAGTTTAAGGCACAGTCTGTGGTATTTTTGTTATAGCAGCCCAAACAGACTAACATGATTAGAATACCTGGAGTCTGGATTATCAAGTAGCACCCATTTCAGTGTGTTAAATGTAGTTTTTAGAACACAGAGCATTATTAATGGAACTCCATTAAAAATAGCCCATTCATCAATTTCACTGAATCAATTTCACTGAGCAGGCATTTGTACAGTAACTTTGAAATTCCATAAGAGAGCAGAGAAGTGCTGACCAGATGTCTAGCCTTCAAGAATATTCACGTCATGACAAGACACTAAATGCAGATGTGTGGAATAGTTCAATAACCAGTCAGATGGGATTCAGATACCAGAATAACAGTAATGTATGGTCTCATAAGCGGCTTTATTATATGACTCACACAAAATGACTTCAGAGTCAACTCAGAGTCACTTGAGGTGGAAAAGATGTTTCTCAAATTCCACTCAGTACTTACTTCTTATGAAGCAGGGATTGTTCAGAGATTGCTACTGGTCTAGTTTAAGTCATTGGGAACATTTTCTTCTTGGTGGGAATTATAAAACTGGCACATACCAGGAGAGTCATAAAACACATACAGGGAAGGGGCGCCGGGGTGGCTCAGTGAGTTAAAGCCTCTGCCTTCGACTCAGGTCCTGATCCTAAGTTCCTGGAATGGAGCCCCGAATCAGGTTCTCTGCTCAGAGGGAGCCTGCTTCCCCCTCTCTCTCTGCCTGCCTCTCTGAGCACTCTCTCTCTCTCTCTGTCAAATAAATAAATAAAATCTTAAAAAAAAAAAAAAACAGGGAAATTTTGGTCAGTGGAGATTATTATATTTACCAAAAGTGGCTCATATTTTTAAACTATTTTTTATTCAAGTATAATTAACATACAGTGTTATATTAGTTTCAGGTATACAGTATGATTTAATAATCCCATACATGTCTCAGTGCTCGTAAGTGTCCTCTTTATCCCCTTCATGTATTTTACCCTCCCCTCTCACCACTCACCTCCCCTCTGGCAGTCATCAGTTTGTTTTCAATTTGAATCAGCAGAGCAGATACCTGGATTCCCAGTCTAGCGCTGGAGCTGGGAAATTCTAACATCTTTATTAAATAACTTTTTTAACCAAATGTATCAAATTTTAGGGCTGTTCAGTTACTTAATAATCTCACTTATTTAATAATTTCTTACTTAAGAACAATTGGGATTAATATAAATTGGATACTTCCGTTTAGTAGCCGAGTAGCTTTGGGTTAATTCTCTGTGCCTCTGTTTTCCCATCTGTAAAAGGGAGGGAATAATGTTTAACAAATTAAGTAATTGTGAAGATTAAAAGGAACACGTGTGTGAGACCAATGTGTTGGACACAGGTTAAATGCCTTACCATTTCTGTACCTGAAATTCTTCCCAGTCACAGAAGAGATGCAAAATCTCATTGGTACAGCTGTCTTTTTCTGTGTGGAGTTCCACCTGCTGAAATGATTGAGAACTGCACTTACAACACAGATAAGGACATGATTGTAGTGTATCTTTATGAGCAGTAAGTGTAATGAGCAGGTGGACAGGAAAATTCATTTATTTTCCGTTCCTGATGAATTAGCAAGTATTGAATGAGTATATTTTAAATAAAATGTGGGTATATTAGCTACTAGTTTTTCTCAGGAAATCTTGCCTGGTAGCAATAGCTCAAGATAATTATGGTCCATGGGGCGCCTGGGTGGCTCAGTGGGTTAAGCCGCTGCCTTCGGCTCAGGTCATGATCCCAGGTCCTGGGTTCGAGCCCCACATTGGGCTTTCTGCTCAGCAGGGAGCCTGCTTCCTCCTCTCTCTCTGCCTGCCTCTCTGCTTACTTGTGATTTCTCTCTGCCAAATAAATAAATAAAATCTTTGAAAAAAAAAAAAAAGATAATTATGGTCCATGACTCAAACACTTGTTTTTAAACCAACTTCAGGCCTTGGAAAGAGAACAAGCTTCTTTTTTAAAGTTTATTCCTTCTATTCAGTGCTTTAGTTTCATGTGATATTAGGACGCAGTTTTTCCTCAACTTTTGGCTAAGATCTCTGTAGTAGGAATATTTGGGTTCTGGAAGGTTCTTCCTACTTCTCAATGATATTTCTCTGTCATCGTGTCTGTCTAGACTCCCTGCACAAATACTGACAAGCCAGTAATTAAAGTCCTCTCTGGGACACTGTTTCTTTCTTTCTTTTCTTTCTTTCTTTTTTTATTTTTAAGATTTTATTTATTTATTTGACACAGAGAGAGATCACAAGTAGGCAGAGAGGCAGGCAGAGAGAGAGGGGAAAGCAGGCTCCCTGCTGAGCAGAGAGCCTGATGCGGAACTTGATCCCAGAACCCTGAGATCATGACCTGAGCCGAAGGCAGAGGCTTAACCCACTGAGCCACCCAGGTGCCCCTGGGACACTGTTTCTTGTCCTAGGAGGAAAACAATGCAAATGACCAGATCACAAATGAAACCAAAAGACCTCATACTCACAAGATCCAAATGTAGGCTTCTGCGACCCATCTTTCATACGCTCAATTATAGTCATTGCTTTGTAATCCTCACAAAGAGAAAAATAGGAACTATCCAATTTGAATGAAAACAAACACCAGTACTTGAATGTGCTAAGTAAATGTTAAGACAGTGCAATGATGACACTCATAGTTTTTCTGTATTTTGGTTTTCTACTTTGATGATTTTTTTTCTGAGTTTCACAGACGTACAATGATAGAACTATGACTTTTATCATTTCAGCAACTGGCCAAGTGCATTTTCAACATTTCTGGAATATTTCCAGCAGTTAGATATTTTTGTCCCCTTTTGGAATTTGATGCAACGTGCCTTTCCCCTTTGCCTGCCATCCAGCTTAAATTACTGTGTGTCCCTCTCAGGGAGGGACCACGTCCTCCTTTTGTAACTTCTGCATCTGCGTTCTAGACATGTGCTCAGACCCCTGCCCTGAACTTGCTCTGAAATTTTCTTGCAGACAGATTGCCTTGAGGTCAAATATTTGCCCCTATATTTGGATTTCGAAGGAAGCCTTCTGGGTTCTCTAAGGTTGTGTTCCATCTGCTTTCTTGTCTGGATATCCTCCTGGGACTTCTTGATGATAACATATTTTCCACATTGCCCTCCTGTCTCCTATCACTGTCCAAGCTGGGGATTATTTTAATTTGCCAACCCGGGCTTCCTTTCTTCATTGGTGAAATAGGTCAAATCACTGCTCCTGGGGACATTCCGACTTTAAGGATCAGTCCCCCGACAGTTCCAGTTGGTCATTGTCATTTATATGTGGGAAATTAAAAAAAAAAAAAATATATATATATATATATATATAAAAAATTCAAAGGATATATATATGTATCCTTTGAATTTTTTTCCTTTTTACTCCTTTTCTCATTAATCACAATGAGGCTGAATTTTCACACTCTTTAAAAAAAGTAAATACCACACCCCTTAGAGATTGTACTAGTAGTTAGCTGATACTAACCTTAATAACTAGAGTTTATTGAATGTTTGTCCTGTGTCAAACACAGTATGCACTGCTTTATGACCCTTATCTCCTTAAATACAGTAACCTTGTGAGGTAAGTACTTTTAAACTATTTCTACAATTAAGACAAAGCAAAACCAACAAATAAAATCTGAGGCTTATAGAGATATCAGATCAACTGCTCAAATTCATACTGTGAATAAGCCACATAACTAGAACCGGAGTCCAGACCTGATGGTATTGGAGCCCTGATGCCTACCCGCCAACATATCCTACCTCTTGACCGAGTGGAAATCATTTTTAAACACATTCTTTGAGCCATGGTGGTTTTCAGGGCAAGAGAATGAGCAAAGAAAGGAGGAAGGAAAATGATCTCTTTTTTTTTTTTTTTTTTTTTTTTTTAAAGATTTTATTTATTTATTTGACAGAGAGAGATCACAAGCAGGTAGAGAGGCAGGCAGAGAGACAGGAGGAAGCAGGCTCCCTGCTGAGCAGAGAGCCCGATGCGGGACTCGATCCCAGGACTCCGAGATCATGACCTGAGCCGAAGGCAGCGGCTTAACCCACTGAGCCACCCAGGCGCCCAGGAAAATGATCTCTTATCTCCTGTAAGCAACATCTAGGTGACATCATTGATATCATGATGTTAGCACATTAGGACTTTTCTTCCCTGCTAGAAGTTGCCAGATTTCAGAAGTTCTTTTGAAAATAAATTTAGAACTTTCCATGGCATCCTTCCTTTCACGCATGTGACTTAACAGATGTGTACATCTGGCATCTAGTATTGTGGCTCATGAGGCTGCTTAGATCTGGAGACTTAGCAGCGTTTGTGGAGGGGAAGGGCACAAGGATGCTCTATGCAGAAGCTCGATGATTTCTTGGACCATTCTACACCTGTTCTGTTTCCTCGGCTCCTCACATCTTTTGGCTTTGCCAGGCCTTTGCATTTAGGAGCTCCATGACTGTACAGTTTGCAAACTTGCAATTTCACACCACATTTGTCACCATAGCAACAAAAAACCCTACAAAGTGGAAAATTTGTTGAATCAGTCACCAGATTTGTGTGTTGCTGGTGTCTGATCAGACACAGGACAATGTTTTGGGTAATCTGTGCAATGGACTGTTTTTGTTTTTATTTTTGTTTTTCCTAAGTGCTTTTGAACCTGACCTTCAGTTCCTGACCTTCTTAATCCCTCCTTCACTGAACTTATTTTCTTCTGACCCTGGCTGGCCAGGAAGACCTTTCCCCCTCCCATGGTATCAGTCCTGTTTTTAGTAGGTCTTCCTTGTGTGCAAAATGAACCCAGAATGAATTAACCAATGTTAAGAAACAGTGTTTATCGTGGCCTGGCTGTGTTGGTCAAACAGCACAGAGATAGTTGCATCCACATCTGAATGCTGTAACTTAAGAGAGGGTTACACATGAATTTTAGTCAGGCAGATCCTGAGACTGGGTATCAGGATCCAACTAGGAAATCTGTTCTTGACTGTCAGAGTCTGGTATGGAACATAAGAGATTCGTGGTGACCATGGTCTGAGGGAAAAGGCCATCTAGAAAAATGAACTAGTCAAAATGTCAGGTTTGGGGAGAAAGCCAGGCATTCGTGTCAGTACAGATTAGCAAACTCAAAGGATAGAGTGAGAAGGCACATATAGGTGAGTAAGGGTCTCCTTCTGCATTGCCCAGCTAGCTTCAATATTTCAGACCAACTGTGTGCCAGACACTAAGATATTAAGAGAAAGTAGAGGCTTCCTCTGAAAGCACCCTTTATGTCCACATAAAATAGATGATTCACTGCTCTCAGATTCTGCAACACTCTTCTGTCTTGCTGTCTCTACCTCTAAATTGCCCCTTCTCCATATAGCTGCAGATTCTACCATCCTTTAGAACTAGCTAATGGGACATGTACTCCCTGAACTCTTTCTTCTACACCACTCCCCAAATTAATAGGATGCCTTCTCCTTCTGAGCACCTAGGATAGCAGATCTCTATTTCTGTGAATATATTGCTTGTCTTTTTATTTGTATTAGAATTGGTACTCCAGTTGATGTGTGTGTGTGTGTGTGTATACCCAACCTAGATCATAAACCATGAGAGCAGGGGTTATGTTCAGTTCACTCTCATTCCAACAACTACCCTATTTGCAGTTGGTGCCATATGTACATGCACAAAGGAGAACACACAGGTTTAGAATCATGTTTACAGTGTACTCTATCTGGTGTAAATTATCAATGAGCAGGATTTGTGTCTAATTTGCCTTTCCCTTGTGCCAAGTGTGATGCTTTGAACAGAATACATTCTTTGTAGATCTTTGTTAAATGAATGCTGTCAAGTTTATGAACTAAAGAGATTTCCCAGTGCATCCAAAGAGCCCAGACCAGTTTCCTGCTTATGTAGATCAATGCAAATAATTATGCAAATATAACTAAAAGGATTCAGGGAAGATGGAATACTCGTAATAGAAATGACTCACAAATGTCACTTTCCCCACACCACTGCTGTTTCCCAGAATCCCTCAGCCTGCACATGCCTGATAGAAGCTCCATTGCTCTTTCCAGGAACAAAGATGAAGGAAGGATGTGCTACCTCTGGGGTCCCTAAGCCCTTCTTCCTAGCTCCCTGTGGTGACCATGACTAGAGGGACCCATGCAGCCCCTAAATGAGAACTTTACAGCCAAGCACTGCTGACACTACTTCATTATGAAGATGCATGGGTTGACTGCTAGCTAATGAATGCCAGTGCTCGGAAGGATAAACTCGGCTTCTCCCTGATACAATTTAACATCATATTTCCCTAATTTGAGCCTGATTTAGTCGCTGGGGTATTTGGACGCCTCTTCTATGGTGCCGATAGTTAATTAAACAGATGTTGCAGAGGGAATCATTAATTTAAGTGCTGCAGATGGGAGCGGAATGACTTTGTGAAGTTAATGTTTCAGCAAAACAATGGGCTTCTGTCATCAGTTGGTATAAACTGAGTAAATTAAGAGAACAAGTAGAATAGGGTAGGTCGCTCTGAAGAAATATCAATTATTCATTTTAGGAATCATGCTTCTCTTCTGTCTACATTCCCATAAGGGGAAAAATGTGGATGTCTGCAAGGAGGGAAGGTGGAAGCAGGAGGAGAGCAGATTGAAAGAGTCTGAAGTGTTAGCTATGCAAAGATTTTTAGTTATATCAGGGTTTATTTTGTATATGGGAGTGAATGGTTTAGGGATACAGATTGTGCCAGATGAATCAGGAAAATCTGTGACAGGATATATAGTTAGGAGAACACACCACTGGAAGACAGAGAAACATTCCTATCTATTTCACTAAGAATTATTCATTAGTTCAGTAAATATTTATTGTTGAGAGGCTCTTTGGGACAGGGAACATGGCAATGAACATGAAAGACAGAGTCCCTGCTTTCCCAGAGCTCACAGTCATTTGGGAAGAATGTCTAGATGCCAAGTGTTCATCCAAGAGTAGTCTCGCACACAAATGCATGCAAGTTTATCACAGGTATATGTGGGGAAGAGAAATAACATTCATTGCACAACCTCCATGTGCCAGGAATGTGCTTGCACTTAATATTTGTTGTGAGGAAATTTGATAAATGTACAGGGAAACTGAGAACCCAGGAAGTAATATGCCTTCCCAAAGTCACATAGGTATTGGAGAAATTGCATATTAAGACTGGTTTGGGAATGAATCCTCAAGAAGCTTACATTCAAAGGGAAAAGACACATTATGCAAGTGTGTCTGTCCATAATACAAGATTTGATGTGACTTGTTATATAATGAAAGTTCTGTGAAAAGTCAACGAAGGAGACATAGATGCCCACAAGGACAATCACAGAGGAATCATGGTGGAGGTAGTATTTAAGGTAACTGTTGATGAATGAGTTTTACTTCAACAAGCCAAGATGAGTAGAAGGCTTATAGAGGACCCAGATTTCATCAAGTCTTTTCATAATCGGGGTAATTTTCTTCGTGGGACAGTCTGAAATCTGTGGTTATCAGACTAGCCTACAGTAAGAGTCAGAATGATGGCTCTGAAATATGTTCCATTCCTGATCCTCAAAATGTTGCACGTTGTACATTATGCCTATGCCAAGGGGGAATTATGACTATAGTTGAAATTAAGGTTGTCAGCTGATCACGAGGTAAAAAGATTATCCTGGATTATTGAGTTGATCCAAGCATAATCACTGGGGTCTCTAAATAGGGGAATTGGGAGTCAGAGGAGTCACCACCAAAGAAATGGCAGCATGAGAAAGACTTGACAAGCCACTGCTGACTTTGGAGATGGAAGAATGCCATACGCCAAAGAGAGTGGACAGCTTCTAGAAGCTGGAATATAAGAAAACCTATTTTCCCTTAGAGCCTCCAGAAATGAGCACAGTCCTGTCAACACTTTGAACTTCGCCCAGTGAGACTCATTTTAGACTTGTGACCTCTAGGACTATGAGATTAAAAAATGCATGTTTTAGGCTGTGAAGTTTATGGTAATTTGTTATAATAGCAATAGAAAACTAACACAGCAATTGGGAAGGCTTATTTCCTTATTGGTTTGATTACTTTCTATCAGATAAGACCTAGATGTTTGTCTTTTCTTTTTTCTTCCTTTTTTTTTTTTTTTAAGATTTTATTTCTAAGTAATCTCTACACCCAATGAGGGACTCGAACTCACAACCCCAAGATCAAGTATCACATGCTCCACTGACCAAGGCAGTCAGGCATCCCTTGTCTTTTCTGATTCTACTTTAAAAAAATTTTCCCCCTTTTTTTTTCTTAATGAAATCATATATTACATGCAGCAGACCCTTGCAGTCCATTACAAATGTTTTTGTATTCTGGTTGTTCTTTCATTCCACAAATATTTCCTTAGATTTTCTGAGATAAGATAATGAATAAAATAGATGGATTCCCTTTACCCCTGGATCTTACATAATGAAGAGAAGGGTTAGGTGTCGACTTTAAATAAGGGGAATGGCCTGTCGCTTGCTGTGCCAGAGAATACAGGAGCAAAAAGGAGGTACAGAAGAGAATATTATTAGCTTAATTTTATTCATATTGAGTATGAGCTCCAGGAGGATTTTGTGGATGCAGGTTTGTACATCCAAAGTGAGAAATGGGCTAGAAATACTAATCATCTTACTTCTTCAGCATCCATCCCAATTATATTTTTCGTACAGGTTGGGCCACCAGAATTGTGCTATACATGGCACCTGATGATCTCCCAGGAAATCCCTGATGATTTCCTAAAGGCAGTTGACAGAGGCTCCATCCCTGTGTGGATCACACATGACTCTGGGTCTTGGAACCTCATTGGTCAGGATGAGTATTATGGAGAAAGGATGGTGGGAACAGCCAAGTGGGATACAGAATGCCTACTCTGCTCCATCTCAGCATGGTGCTGAGCACACTAGCTGTGCAGGGTCCACTCGTGTGCCCTGGCTCCAAGGGTGCTGATTAAACTCTGTGCTCATGGATCCCCAAGGCTCTGTTCTGCTGTGGCACTGACTCAGCTGGGTAAACAGGTTTTATTGCTGTTTAGTGCCTTGTGATGGCCCCACCCTATTATTCTTAATCCACTCTCAGTAATAACTGGTTGCAGGAATATACTCCAACCCCAACCTAGATTGTTTTCTTTCTGCTTCAGATGGGTATACAACTCCCACTGTCAGTATGCACTTAATGGCAAATTTGACCAAAACTTCCCAGGGTGCCATAAGGCTCAAGAATTGTGCCTATCTAAATAGCTCTTCCCTCTTGACTGGAAGAGATTATGCTGAGTGAAATAAGTCAAGCAGAGAGAGTCAATTATCATATGGTTTCACTTATTTGTGGAGCATAACAAATAGCATGGAGGACAAGGGGAGATGGAGAGGAGAAGGGAGTTGAGGGAAATTGGAAGGGGAGGTGAACCATGAGAGACTATGGACTCTGAAAAACGATCTGAGAATTTTGAAGGGGTGGGGGGTGGGAGGTTGGGGGCACCAGGTGGTGGGTATTGTAGAGGGCACGGATTGCATGGAGCACTGGGTGTGGTGCAAAAATAATGAATACTGTTATGCTGAAAAAAATAAAAAATTAAAAAAAAAATAGCTCTTCCCTCTTAAACTATTGGATCAGACTGGAACAAACTACAAAATCAGTCATATACATGTGCTCAGACATGGAAATATATGTTTAGGGTCTAAACAACACTGGGAATGAGAAATTTTAAGAATTCAAGTCTTGAAAAATGAAAATTGAGCCTGGTACACTATTACAATCATTGCTAGCTATTTTTGCTTGTTTGTATATTTGTTTTCCTTTTTATATGGTAATTGTAGGATTAATTCACACAAGCTGCTACACATAAACTGAAGTTGAGAAGAGAGTGTAGAGGAGTCAAATCACACGCAGTAAAACATGTTAAAGTCTTTTAATTAATTAGAGCAACACCGCAAAAAATCAAGAATGAACTATAGGGTATCTCTTATTCCCTGAAGCAACTTCTAAATTGTCCAATTTTATTTTCTTAACCATAACTACTAAAGTAGTTTTCCAACATCATTTCTTAATTGTTACCTTCTTACCGTTAGTCAAATAATCTCAGAAATTAGAGACACTAGTTAAATGCTATCATTTTCTACGTGGGGTCACTAAGACCCTAAAAGGGCTAGTAATTTCCCCAAGTTTGCATGTTAAGTAGTGTCATTGAACCTAGATCATCTAAATCCCCATCCTGCCTCTCGTCTTTCAACAACGTGGTAAAGTAGGTGCTCTGAGGGACCCTCCTGCTTTAGGGAAAGAGGGGAAAAAAAGAAAGAGCTGGATTATAAATAGGACAAAATTTGGATGCAACATTAGTTTCTTTAAAGGTAGGGAATATTTCCACAAACACCCTACTCCCCCAAACATATATATCTATACGTTGGTGGAAGCTGGGACAAATGGGTCTATGGGAGAAGTGACAAGTGCTTGAAGGTAGGTGTCTATAGAACTCCTGTATTAGGGTTACTGAATCCTGGGCCAGCAGAGTGGTAAAAACCCAACTTTCTGGCTCCACATCAGCCATGGCCCTCAGTAGAATAAGTATCCCAAGTTTGGGGCACACATAGGGCTGAAGATAGTCAGATCGCTACCTCCATCTGAAAGTCTTATTAACACAGCACACAAACAGGAACCTCATGCTATGGCAGTAGAGACTGGATGTTGATGACACCCATTGCTGTGGGTTTCTTAGAGCCATTTTGTGGCAAGACACCAATCACAAGTGAAGACATTTCTGGGTCAGGATGAACTTTAGCCCAGAGGAAAGTACAGCTGTATGAGAGTAGGGCTTTCTTTCTGTACACCAAAGAATCACTCTTGTGAAGACAACGATAGTGCTAATGATTATTATTTCTAGTAATTATAGCAGTCTGTCTTGTTATAGTTCTTAGCTTCTGGAAGTTTCTGACATGTGCTAATGAGGACAAGGTTGCAGCCTTGATGGATGTGGGGGTAAATTCATTTCAGTCCTGCCACCAATACTGTCAGTGAGTACTACTGATCATAAGGGTCACAGATATGCGAAGGGTTGCTGACTCTGGTTAAGCCATCACTCCCCTAGTAATGCCCCATAACTTCAAAGTTGCAAGAAAGAATTTGGCATCAATATAAATGGGTCCATTTGCTTCAACCTTGCCTAATCGTTGTCCCAAATGCCAGCCTCCAAGTTCCATGAGGACACAGATGAAGTCTTTCTCATTCATTACTATATGCTATATTCTTGGCCCTTGGCCCTTGGCACATAGAAGGTAATCATTCACTTTTGGGTAAATGAATTATTTTTAATCAATTTACAAAATATTTGATGTAATACCCTGAAGGGAGTCCTGCATTTGGAATAGCAAGGGCCAGGCTATATTAGCAGATTTTCCATTAAAGGTTGTGGTTTGTGGAAGGTATTTAACCTTTCAGGATCTCATCACCTTTTTGATTTATAAAATAGGGCTTGGAAACATACTTCCCTCAATTGTTTTAAGAATTTATGAACTGTAAATTTCTCTACAGATGTTAGATACTATCATAAGTTTATCACTTAATGCAGACATATGAGGAAAGAAATAAAGGAAAAAGCTGACAATTATTTGCTACCAATAATACACTAAGCACTTTTACATATACTTCAATATTTTAAGCAGCAGCATTACAAAATAGGTGTTAGTATCCCTCATTATCAAGAGGAAAACACAAGGCTTAGGTGGAGATTGCTTTTGACCTGGTTCTTTTTTTTTTTTTTAAAGATTTTATTTATTTATTTGACAGAGAGAAATCACAAGTAAGCAGAGAGGCAGGCAGAGAGAGAGGAGGAAGCAGGCTCCCTGCTGAGCAGAAAGCCCGATGTGGGGCTCGAACCCAGGACCTGGGATCATGACCTGAGCCGAAGGCAGCGGCTTAACCCACTGAGCCACCCAGGCGTCCCTTGACCTGGTTCTAAATGACTACAATGTTTTCCTTCTTTCCACTCTATCTTGCTGCCTCCTAGCACATGTGAAAGAACAGAAAACAATATGTCAAAATAGAATTAATTACTTAATTGTATAGTACCAAATATAATATTCGAGTTTAGAAAAGTGAGAGAAGAGTGATGCCAAGAAAGGATTTATAGATAAAGTAGGGTTTTGGAGGATGGGTAGAATGTCTTCATCTGATTAAAAAGGGAAGGGTGGATTTTTTAACATATATGAAGTGATCAGCACCCAAGAAGGAACAGAAACAGTCATAAGTACTAGGGGAAACCCCATTTGCATACCTGGGTCAGGACATTATAACCGAGTAAGGGAGTTAGAGTTTGATGATTTTTCTTCATCTAGATTATACATAAAAATATCAAGCTCTTTGTGCACCATCTTTGTTATTACTTACCCAGGTTCTCTGATCTTGACCTTGAACAAGCAGAAGCAAAGGATAAAGGTCAAAACTTGTCATTGAGGAAGCTGGTTGTAGCATAGTGCACCCTGAATTTCCTCACAACTAGTCCCCCAAATTAATCAGGGAAGTATTATTGGGAGTGATGAAAAAAATGCTAAAATTCCAACAGTTTAAGCTGTTTTATACAGATGTTAGATAAAAAAGTTTCCCCTAAACCCTGGAGTATTAAGGATATTCGGAATATAAAACTGAATTGTACTTTATGTGATTACCAGTTGCAGCTGTTGATGTACTAAAACTCACGGACATTGCTATTATTATAGTAGTTGATTGTCTGAACCTTCTGTTTACCCTTTAATTGAAACTTTCATTTTAGTAATTTTTAATTCCAGTTATACATCACAATTACTCATAGAAAACTTAAACAACAACAACAACAATTGTACAGATGAGGGTGCCAGCCCCTGGAATTCTGATTTAATAGATTAAGGGAGTCATAGATTCTGGAGTTTGAAAAATTTCCCTGATGATCCTCATGTAAAGCCAATATTGACTTCCACTAGTATAGGTAATCCAAATACCTGGATCCATATGACTTGTAAATTAATAGTACATTTTTTAGAGTAAGAAGGTTCCTCTAGCTCTTTGAACCCTATCCCTGAGTGCACATTAAATTTTTGAGGAATAGGTTCTTGGGCTTCTTGTCCATTTGGATGTAGGAACATAGATTCTGTATTTTTTCTTGATTTCATTTATTTGTTTGTTTGTTTGTTTGTTTTTATTTATTTAGAGAGCACAAGTTGGGGGGACAGAAGGAGAGGGAGAGTGAACATCCCAGACTCCACACTAAGGACAGAACCCCAGGTGGGGTCTGATCTCAAGACCCTGAGATCATGACCCGAGCTGAAGCCAAAAGTCAGATGCTTAACCAACTGAACAGGGGCCTTCGTGTCCCTAGATTCTGTATTTCAAGAACTTCTTACTTTTTCATAATTTTAGATTTACAAAAAAAGTTGCACAGTTTAGTGAGTGCTTATATTCCCTTTATCTTAGTTTTCCCTAATCTTTACATCATCATAACCATGGTACATTTGATAAACTAAAAAAATAAGACAGGTATATTGACTTTATTCAGATTTCACCAGTTTGCCTTTGATGTTCCTTTTCTGTTCTAGGATTCAGTCTAGGATACTATACGCATTGAGTGGATTCTTAAAGACAACTTCAAAGGTGATTTTGGTGTAATCAGTCCTCATACCAGTGTTTGTAACTTATAACCCAGTCCAAACTAATCAACTTTCAGATAATAAAGCACATTCATAAAAGACCCAGTCTTGCCTCATTTAATCCAAATATATGGCAAAAATGGCAAGGCTTATGATTCCTGTTTATCTCAACATTCTACACCGGATTGTGACTAGGCTCCAGATGATTTCAAGGAAGTAAATGAAACTCCTTGGAAATAATACCAATCACGATACTCAGTAGGAAGGAAGAGACTCAAAGACCTAGTAGAGCTTGTGGAGTTCTTATCTCCTTGGTAGTGGTTTTGAGGAAAATTGTTAGTTTTTAAATTAATTTCATATATAAATTAATGATTAAGAACATATCTGTGATCAAAAATTTAACCACAAAACATAAGATATGCTTCTTATTCAACATTGCCAAAAAGTATTTTCCACTAACTTACAGAAATAATCAATGGTATAGCCTTCTGTGGTAGCAATGAATTTCAAGGCCTGAAAAGTAATTATAAAAACAAATTCTAATTCTAAATTAAATTCTTGGAAATCTATCTTCCTTTCTCTGTAAACAGCATATTTATTTCAAAGAGTTATAAAAACAATGTATGCAGTTGGAAAATGTAAACATAAACACACACACAAATATGCAAGCATGTACAGGTGCACACATACACTCACAACATATAGTCTCTCAGTCCTGGATAAAAAACCATTTGAGGTAAAGTCCTCATGCTCTCTGCTTATGGTGCCTTGACAACTCTGATATTATTTGGACTTCTTTCATAGTTGGATTTATATCTTTAGAGCTCCGCTGGTTTAAACCATTGCACCTTGATGGAAACTTGTTTAATTTTCTCCTTTCAAGGTGCTGAATTTCTAATATTCAGTTGTTCAGCATTACAATCAATGTTACAAACTATTTGTGGGTACTAAATTCTGACCAAGCAAGGGGAATATAGAAAAAAACTGAGAACATTTTCAGAGGAAAACAGATAATATCCGTATCACCTGAGTTTTTTTTTTTTTTTAAAGATTTTATTTATTTATTTGACAGAGAGAGATCACAAGCAGACGGAGAGGC
The DNA here is from genome assembly GCF_902655055.1 of Lutra lutra. Classification (NCBI taxonomy): domain Eukaryota; kingdom Metazoa; phylum Chordata; class Mammalia; order Carnivora; family Mustelidae; genus Lutra; species Lutra lutra. Next base: position 79,935,347 of record NC_062290.1, read on the forward strand.
AGGCAGAGAGAGAGAGAGAGAGGGAAGCAGGCTCCCTGCTGAGCAGAGAGCCCGATGCGGGCCTCGATCCCAGGACCCTGAGATCATGACCTGAGCCGAAGGCAGCGGCTTAACCCACTGAGCCACCCAGGCGCCCTCACCTGAGTTTTTTGTTTGTATTTTTTCATCCAGGACTTTAGAGTTTGCAAAAATATCATCTTCTTATTTGAGTTTTACAACAAACCTGGAGATTCTGTGGATACTTCAATTCTATTCATACCCTTCCTTATGATTCAAACTATTAGATAATTCTTTGGAGGAGTAAAATTAACAACCAAGAAAAGTTCATTCATTACATACAAAAATCCACTTACTACTTAGGAAGTATTGGTCTTTATACTGGGTTCCGGTAATAGACTTTTCTTAATCTTTTGGAAACCCTTGAGAAACATGTAAAACACCCCCAAAATATAAAGAACTTTTAAAATGGCTTTTACTATGAAATAAGAGGTGTCCTTTGGGGTGCACCCTGGATCATGCATTGAAAATCACCTCTCTTCTTGACTTCTCAATTGACTTTTTTCTCATACAAATAAGAGGGTACCTTGTTATAGGACTCAGGACAGAGACAATGCATGAGACCAGATACTCTCTTTGAGCAGAAAGTTTAGTGAATATTAAGCCAGGGCCAGCTGTAAGATTAGCTAGAAGACAGGATTGTCAACATGCTATGATTTGTTGTGCTTGAAACATCTCCACCAATCCATGCCCTTCTAAACTATTTTTCACCTTAACATTGAAAATGTGTCTAATATCCTGGTATTAATCACTAGGTAGTTTAAGTGTTTCTAGAGAGATGGTAGATTAAAGACCATCTAACCCAGCACACTGATTTTACAAATGGGGGAAATTGAGACCTAGAGAAAGAAATGGCTTACCCAAGATCATGAGCTATTTGGTGCAAGATCAAACTATAACATAGCTCACTGAACCAACACTCTGTTGTAAATGTCTACTTACTACTCCCCAACTTTATTCATGTTGCCACTGTGTAGCTGTTTCACACTAATAAAGAAAAATGGCCTTACACACTTTCTAGGTTTATAGTCTCGCAGTTCATCACAGAATCTGTATTTTAACAAATTATCACACGTGATTCTAATGCACCTGCCTTGATACAGGTTCACAACCGATGATGGAAATCCCAACTCCGGTTTCCTTTATCGGATGCCAGGTGTTATGATCCCCTCAGGAAATTATTTTTTTTCTATTATAAATATTTCACTATATACCATAACTTAAATATGATCACTCTATTGTGTCATTATTGGGACTCAAGACAGCTTCAACTGTTTGTTAGATGCCCAGCATTTCCTAAAAAGACTGTAAGTAGAAAAGGCGAGTGGCAGCCCTAGAAACACAAGATCTTGGAAATTAAATCAAGATGGCATCTTATAAATATTTTAGTTCAATCCTTTCTTTGACATGTGTCTCAGAGGAAATAAGAGACTTCTTCAAGATCACATAGTGATATTGTCAGATGTTGTATTTGCCTGCTAGTGCTGCCATAACAAAATACTACAGACTGGCAAGCTTAAGCCACAGACATTTATTTTCTCACAATTGTGGAGGCTGGAAGTCCATGATCAAGATGCCAGTAAATTCCATTCCTGGCAAGAGCTCTCTTCCTGGCTATATCCTCACTTGTCTTTTCCTTGGTGCGTACACATGGAGAGAAAGAGCTCTCTCTGGTGTCCCATCTTATAAAGACACTAATCCTATCAGTTCAGGGCTTCAACTTCGTGGCCTCATTTAACCTTTATTACTTCCTTAGAGGCCTCCTCTCCAAAGGGAGCCCCACTGGGGGTTATGGCTTCAGTATATGGATTTTAGGGAGACACAAACATTCAATTCACAATAATTGTAATTACCAGTTTTCACATTGATATTTAAAAGACAATACATAGGCTCTAGGAAATGAGAAACATGCAATACAAATGCTCGTTATATAGTATGTTCCACATTCGTGTCTTCACTTCAGTGTGGGTTTGAGGTATGTTCTATGTCTTACCTACATTAGAAGATTCTTGTATTGTGAGAATATAGGTGTATGGTAGATAGGAGAGTAGAGGTGGAGGACAACACATGTTTATACCAATTTGCATAAGCCTATTATTAGCATCTCTTCATAACTCTGTGTTCAGATGATGTCACATCAATAGCTTGAAATCAATGATAGGGAGCATTTACAACATGGAAATTAGCTTATGTGAGAAATCGGGGCCCATTTTACCCCATCCGTATCCCAGGGAGCTAGTTGTTAAACATTTACCAGGACATTGTTTAACATATTTGATCATTTATTTGGGAGTGCATGTGCATAAATAACAGCTTACGGTGGGATCTTTGATCAAAGGATAGACATTCTGATATATATCATGCATACACTGGGGTATAACATAAGACAGATATGGTACTGATGAATAATGGGTTAAATTCTCACCCTTGGTGGATCTGAATTCTGTCATCTATAAAAGGGGATGAAGTATCTACTCTTCAGATTAGTCCTGGCTTTTTATATGCATAGACTTCTGAGAAGATACTGCCTTGTGGTTAAGAAGAAAAAACTTCAGAATTTGAAAAAAAAAATTAATATGGGGGAGGCCATGTGATTTAATAGCAAGTCATTAGATCCTATGTTTCTATCTATGAATAGGGTTGGTTCATTACTTCTTGATAGCATTTTTGTGAAGGATAATTACATCAGGTTGTAAAATGCTTAGCACACTTCCTGGCATTTTAAATAGTTGGTTCATGTTACTACTACTACTACCACTATTTCCACTACTAATTCTACTACTATTCCTACCAAGGTATTTCCTTACTTTACCAGGTGCAAGGCAGGAGTTGGAAGAGCTGAGAGCTGGAAAGCTATGGCTCTTTCTGGCTCTGAGCAGTCAATATTCTTTTTATTACAAAGCAACCAAACCGATGTTCTCTGCCACTAGGTTGGCACCTTTCCTATGCCAACAAGCTTGAAGTTACAAAATCCAAACTTACAAGAGCTTATATTCGAGCAGAGAATTAACAGCAATTAAACAGGTTTCATTGTGAACACCTCGGTGGAAATCATTCTCTCCAACTGATTTCTTTTGACAGCTGGCTATGGTCTAGAGACTAAATGAGAATTTCCAGGGAGGGAGACAAGAATGCTTTTGGAATCCAAAGCAATGTTTGAGGATGGCAAAATATGAAACTGGGCATATTTAAAATGTGTTTAAGAAGATAAGTTGGAAGACTCCTGCAAGCAAAAATCTATGCACTTCACATTTTAAAGAGGAAGTGGATAGATCTTTAGAGATACATTTAGATGGGTAAGGAGAAAACTATGTAGGTAAGAACTATGGCTTTGGAGACACACAGGTCTGAATTTAGTTCTGAGATAATGTTCTTTTCTACATAGTTTAGCCTAAGACAGCTATGGATTTCTCATCTGTAATATCAGGATATTAATGTGCCCTCCTCACAAGGCTCCTGTAGGGATTAAATAATACAATCAGTGGGAATCACAGATCATGGTGCCTGGAACAGAGTACAAGCTTGATAAGTTGAAATGATTAAGTTTATTTTTACCAACATTATCATTTTCTCGTCTCTTCTCTTCAGTTTTCTTCCCCCTCTTCCTCCTTTTTTCACCACAGTTTGTAATTATCAGCATCATCCTCACTACCATCATCACCACATAAAGTATGTGGAACCTTTATTGTGGGCTCGACACTCTGCCTATTTAATACCCATTATAATCCTGTAATTTACGTATCTCATTAAAATTATTTTACACACTAATAAATGGAGATACAGAAAGTAAATTAACTAGCACAAGGCTTCATAACCAGTAGTAGAACTGAGTTTTCAGTCCAGTCATTTTTTTAATTCAGAGCTTGTGTGCTCTTAAACATTTATATGCTCATATATTTGCTGATCATTGTAAAAATATAAATTCCCAATGTTCTTTCTTAGAATCATTGCCTTTAAGAGTCTAGTTTTAATTTTGTCATCTGGCTATTTGGGTGGTGAATTGAATACAATCATCACTAAATTTCTAATATTTTTTTTGTTTTTAAATTTTGACTATATGATAGCCTAAAAATGATGCTGACAATTCAAAATTGGGTTTATTGATTCACAAATATTTAGAGATTGATTACTGTATGTTAGCTACCAATTTTTATGAGGATAAAGTAGTGAAAATACAGAGAGGGACTGAATTACCATGGAGCCTACATTCTAGTGGAGAAAACAATGAACTAATGAGAAGGTTAGAAAAATATTTTCCTGTAAATGGCTGGGCATTAAATATTTTTTGCTTTGTGGGCCATATGATCGCTCATGCAACTACTCAACTTTGTCATTACTGTGCAAAAGCGGTCATAGATAATACTTAAAGAAATGTCTGGATTTGTAAATAAAACTTTATTTACAAAAACAAGTGCCTGGCCAGATTTGGCTTTTAGGGTATAGTTTGCTCACTCCCGAATGAACACATAAATAAATATATAAATCATAACAGTATTAGCTAGTGGTAAGTGCTAAACAAGTATTTAATGTAGGTAATGTAGCAGACAGTGACTTGGTGGTCTCTTCTTTAGAGTATAAGGATTGAGAGAATCTCTTGGAAATTTAAGCTGAAATTTTAATAAAATGAGGGAGACAGACATGAAAATCAGAAGGAAGAACATATGGGGAAAATGCAGAGTCTAGAAGAGAAATTTCTAAAACCTTCTAAGGGAAGAGGAGAATGAAACAGGTAAGATTGGAGGGATTAATAGTGGATATATAGCCAAGGAATTTATAAACTAGGGCAAGAAGTTGTAATTTTATTACAAATGAATTGAGAAATCAAAAGCAGGTGTTAGACAAGAAAGTGACATAATTTGTTTTTCATTAAAAGAAGATTACTTCAGGGGATTCTGGGAAGATGACAGCTGTGACATAGTCTTTTATTCTCTCTCAGTCACCACCCAAAACAAACTAGGTAGCAAAACAAAACAAAAAACACTGGATTATATTTGTAACAAACCTAGCCAACAAAGTATTTGCAGCAGTACCAAACTATAAGCAAATTACTAGCATCCATAGGACCTTCATGATATCATCATCTGTGTGGCAGATGACAGAGAGAAGCAACAGAGAACCAAAACTGAAAGCAATCAACCAATATTCATTAGAAACACAGCATGTCATTTTGGTAACAGGAGAGGAAGGGATCTGGGCCAGAGGTAGGCAGGGGAGTGACAAGGAGTAACAGAGATTGAGCAGGTAATCTGCACTGAACTATTCACCAGCACTCCCTTGCAGAACAGTGCCCACACTTAAATTTCTGGAAAGACACCAAAATGGTGCAGGACAGTGACAACAGAGACAAAGGAAAGCTCATTTGCAGATAAAAGTTGTTCAGATAAACAAGCCAAGAAATAGCAGATAATAAGCCACCATATTTTTGAACATGACATGATAACAACAGTTGAGAAAGCTCAGAAAAAAAGTTATAAAAAACATCCTCAATCAAAGCCCTATTTAAAATTTCAGGAAGACTAATTTTACATACAAATAAATAACATAAAAGTACTGACTTTAAATCCCCTACAAAATTATTAGAAGACAAAATGGAGTAAGGGGCAGTAACATCTCTTTGGTCCTTCAAAACCTCCCAGAAACATATGCACTCAGAATATGGTAAGACTGTAAATTATCTCACAAGATAAAAGATGTAAGTGATGTAGGAACTCAAACACAAGGGAAAGTCAGAATTAGAAAAAAACTAAAACATGAGTTCATGCAACTAGGGGCAAAAATTAAAAGGAAAAAGAAATAATTTGATATATGAAATCTTACCCAGAGGAAACACACAAAAAAATAAATAAATATGACAGACAATGATTTAAGAGAAATAGAGAAAAGGAGGAAAAAAATGAAGAAATTTTTTTTCAAAAATATAAGAAAAGCTGACAGGCATTGAGGGTAAACAAAGATATCTTCGTTTTTAAATAAGCAAATAAATATTATTTATTACACAGTAATAGAGTCATTAAAGAGAAAAAATCATTGGAACAGAATAAATAATGAAAGTTGTGATACAAGAAGTCTTTCTTGAAATAAAAAAGACTCAAAAGGATATATTACAAAAGTGTATTACGTACTTGACAGTATTGACCCAGGAGGACCATACCAAGATATATACTTGTAAGATTATTAGACTTTAAATAAGAAAAGTCCTGGGTGACTCATTTGGTTAAGTGTCTGCCTTTGGCTCAGGACATGATCTCAAGGTCCTGGGATCCAGCTCCACATGGGGCTCCCTGCTCATCAGGGAGCCTGCTTCTTCCTCTCCCTCTGCTCCCCCTGCTTGTGCTCTCTCTTACGCATGCTCTCTCTCTCTCAAATAAGTAAAATTAAAAAGTAAAAAGAAAAAAAGAACAGGAAAAGTCCTTGGGACATGTAGGCAAAGATACCAAGTGACATAAGAGAAAGAAAATTCACCTTCAAACTTTTTAACAGGCATATTTTATGCCAGAGAAAATGGAGTCATATATTTAATATTCAGAGTTGCTATCCAGCAAAACTGACTCTCACATATAAAGAGTACAAACTCTTATCAATATTCAAGAACCAAAAAAATCGTGTTCTGATGAGCTCTTCCTAAGGAATCTCCTGGACAATGAACATCTGACAATCAAAATAACTAGGAACACATTGACATGAGAATTAGTGTAGAGCTTGAAATGAATAGTTACTTGTGGACATAAAAGTGGAGGATTTTTAAAACAGGAATATAGTATGTAGTATATGAGCACTGCGTCTGAGCTGTGTGCTCAGACAGTGAGAGTACAATGATAAAAATTGAGAGGGGAGACAGAGAAACAAAACATAACTTTCTTTTTAACTGCTTTTAGTGGTAAAAGTATTAGTTTTTTTTTTCTAAGAACATTGTATAGATAATGTGGGATAAAGTGAATATAAAAGTATATGGACTATTTTAATTTTATTATTTTATGTACCCTCAAGGGCCAAGATTCTTGCTATGAAAGAGGAACATTGCAGAAGTTAAACAGAAGTCCAGGTTTTAAAAGGGTGCCTGGCTGGCTTGTGGAGCGTGGCACTCTTGATCTTGGAGTTGTGAGCCCAAGCCCACACTGGGTATAGAGCTGATTTAAATAAATAATAATGATAATAAAAAGAAGCAAACAAAAAAATCTCCTATAGTTTTAACTTTGAATAGGAAGTATCAGTAAAATAAATTTCCCCCACATGTACGTTATCAATACCTTTGTCTATGTCGATACCTGTATCTGTACCTATATGTTTTTTTTTTCTTCTTCTAGTTCTTCCAATGAAGAAACATTATCAATGACCAGACCAGTAGTGATGAGAACAGATAGGGTACTGATTGTGGCCTTGAAATATCAATTTCCACTTACAGAAAAAATAAAACAAGATGGCAAGTTGTCTTGGATAAAATAGCTACTACCAGGTCTGGGGACAAGAAATGTTTAAATCAATCCAGATATTGGAGAAGCAATCAAAGACCACTAAAGTCATGTCAGATAGGCTTGGGAGTCATCACAAGGAGGCTCTCATTGCCAAAGATAAGACAATCGCTCTCCAAAATGAATAGTAATTGCCATTGATTGAAACCTGTCAAATATGTTTAAATATGTGAGTTCCTGATGAAACAAATTTAAAACAAAACAAAATAACAACAAAAATTAATTGGTCACATTTGGAAGATGGCAGGGAACCCAGTTTTTCTAGGAAACTGGTAATTAAGATAAAAAATTAAATTGCTTATCTTTCTCTCTAGTTTCTGTATGAATAGTATCACTAACTGCTAGCCACACAGCAGATGAGTGAAGCATTTATTTACAAAAGTAGGACAACCTTAAAAAAAGAGAGAAATGAAACAATTTGAATATCAATGTTTGACAACTCCTAATGAAGTAATGGGTCCAGACACTGAGTTGTAAGACCTGACAACTTCTCTAAAGAGAGAGACAAGCAGACTTGATGTGCCCCCCGATGAAAGCCCACAGCACCACTTCTAGTCTTGCCAAAGCAATTGAGTGTGCAAATCATGAGTGTGATTAGGCTCTGTATCCAGCTGCTAATGTGAAGGATGAAGGAATGTGTTGAGCTGTACTGTGGACATGTAATCAATAAAAGTCAGACTGTGGGAAACTATACAAGTCAAATCCCTTGGGCTAATCAACAGATAAGTTTTAAGAAAAAGAAAGGAAAAGGTTGGTTTCAGTGGTTATAGATTAAAAGAGATATAGTAAACATAAGTTAAAAATATAGGCAAGACTAATCAAGGGAATCTGACAGCAAAATTTTTTAATTAAAAAATAATTACTATGAAAGTCAGGAGAGTGGTTCCTTTGGATTGAGCAAGATATTTGAGTTAGAACAAGCCAGACACCAACAGATGTAAATGGCAAGGTTCTATTTTCCTGGGTAGTGGTTTCAAGTGGGTTTGCATTATAACACTACGTTAATATCTATATTTCTATCTATATATGTTTTATAATTTTTATGTCTGTTTTGTTTTACAATGAAAAATTCTAAGGTATAATATTTGTTCTTCTATAATGACATGACTTAAAAGGAAGTAAAAATAAAAACGGTATCCAATTAGGGAGGTTTTGGAGTAGTCCAGGTCTAATGATGGAGAAGAAATTTAGTGGAATTCCCTGTCATGTCAGAGAAATAGAGAAATTGCTTGGGCTACATTCTTCTTCCTTGTAGAAAAACACTTGACATTGAATGGGATGTGGAGACAGATGTGCAAAGAAACTTGATTGACACCTCAAAGTTGGTGCCATTGGGGATTCTGCACATGTTCATGAGATAGCTACTTTTTAAAAAATGAATAGCGCAATCTGATAAAATCTTATAATATTTACCCAATTTCCTCCTTGGACACTGCTTCGGTAGGACATTTGAGAGTCACAGTGGCCAAATTGCATCTAAGACTTTTTCTACATTATTTGATTTATTTCACACTAGTAAACATTAGTTCATATTAAGGACAACATTTCAGTTTGGGGGAAAAGGGTATAAAAAGGTGTTGCCTACAGGTCTTCCACAAAGTCATTTATGTAACACATATCATAAGTTACTAGAGAAGGACCTCACCTTATTTGCCAGTGCTGCTGTTACATACTTGATACATTGAATCCAAAATAAAATTCAAAAAATAAATGTATTACAAAAATCATTAATATCTAAAAATAAATGATATTGATAATTTATATATCAAACTCATACTTACATTTCCATATGAGTGGAAATAGATCTTTATAATTTCACAGAAACCAGAAAGAATAGACCGTGTTAGGGGTTGGGAGAGGGACCTGGGAGGACAGAAGGAAACAAGAACATGGGTGCAGGAGAGCATTGAGTTTGATGTCTGGCTTTAGTAATTACTAACTGTGTAAACTGGGTGAAAGTCACTTATCACTACTCAACCTTAATTTCTACAGTTGTAAAGGGTATAGAACAGGAAGGATAATTATGAGTCTTGAAAGAAAGAGCTTTTATTCTATGGGTCCATGCTCCTACACCACACAAAATTTGGTCCCTAAGTATTATTTATTTATTTATTTATTTATTTATTTTCTTAGGGATGATTTTATGTGACCCTCTTCTACCAATTCTGAACCTAGCTGCCTTTTACATGTTGGCTAAGCCCTGATGTATCAAATGTTGCTGCATGTTTTTGATCCTGAATGGATCACCCTTGACATTAGGGCTGACAGTTCCCAGGACATCCTCTGTAACTGCTATGTTGATGCCAATGTGACCCGAGTGGCTTCTGTAATAATCCCTTTCCTCTACATAGTCACTTGCTGTCAGGAGCTGCCTCTGCAGAAGGAACTGATTCCTAGTCCCATCAGAGCCCTAATTAAAAGTGCACCAAATTAAACTTGAATGCATGGAAAACAATTAGCTCTGTCTTTTGTCTCTCCATTCAAATCCATAATGCAGAGCAGCCAGGTGTCATGTTCAACAAATCTCTATCACTTGATGGCTAGAGAAAGGAATGGAGTTGGAAAAGCTCCAGAATCTTCCCCTAGAGGGCTATTCTGGCCTTCCTATGTTTGCAGTGACTCAATTTTCATGATGCTTCTATCTGAATCCCTCTTTCTCAACATTATCATCTCCTATCTTTTTCTTCTTCCAAGGAAATATCCCTCAGCATGGTTCTCTTTATTACTACTTCCTTTGTCTGGAGATTTGCACAAAGTTTTTTTGGCAAAATGCCAAATATGTTTGTCTGGCATATTTTTAAAGGACTGATGGATCAAACACAGACACTGGTTCACTCTACTGTTTCTCACACATTACATGCGTGGATTAGTGGGAGGCACCCCTGCCGTGGTAAAATTAGTTGCCCCGCCCTGTGTCAGCTGTGATGTTATTTCCCCAAATATGTGCATCAATTATTCTACCTATAACTCTTTCATATAACTGACTAACCCTCGACCTCACACTAATTTCAGTAAGTAGGTCTCTACGTTATAGAGGGAAACCAAATAAACTGCCTGATCACCCTAGTCCTCTATATCCCTGAGACCTGGAAGATGATTTATCCTTAATTCCTGAGGAAAATGACTAGGAATCCAAAATTAAATCAAAATGTACAAGCAAAACTAACATATTTTTGAAAATAAGATCTTAGGGAGGAGAGATTTAAGAGCTAGGAAAAAAGAAGAGGCACAAGTTTTTTAGACTGGGCAGTTTTGAATTCAAATCTGAGTTTGACTACTTACCAACCATGTAAACTTTGGCACATTATATAACCTCTCTCTGGGTCAGTTTCTTCACTTATAAAGTTGTGATAACAAAATAGCATCATACTATGTAGCTGTTTTGAGGATCAGAAATGATTTATCTCAGCATGATGTCTCAGGTATATGGAAGGTGGTCTTATGGATGTGAAGGAGGTCAGTCTGGCTAGAACCAAAAACCCATGCTGGGCTGTTGTCTGGAAACAAGACAGAGGAGAAGATAAACTACAGAATGCAGTAGAGTAAAATTTGCAGTTTCTCCTGGTGGTACTGTGACTATAATGATCTAACTTAACGGCCACCCGATTAGATAGATATGTGGGAAGGTCATAGAAGTATTGGAATAAATGGAAGTTCTCTTAGCAATATTTAATCCCTAGTAAGCATACAGCACAAATGTGATAGCTCCCCACCTTGTCCCCAATGCAGACTCTGCCATTTGGTCCTTGGGCTCTTTCCCAGTGATTTGGAGCATATTCTCAGAATTCTGTTTGGTTCTTAATTTATGTAAATGATTTATTACAGCCTCTAGCCTACAAAGCTTCTAGTTCATAATAAGTGCTAATAACAAACTGAGCTTTGTAATTTACAGGTTTTCCCAATCATAAAATGTCATTCACAGATACTCACCCATGCGTGTACCTTCCAGCTTCTATGAATGACAGTCATGGTAAACAGACAACTCTGGTCCAATCCATACAGCAGTGGTGAGAAACATTCATAGGCAGCACACATTCAAGTACTAGAATTTCTGTTGTCCCACTTGAAGGCACAGAAAGACTCAAAACAGTACTAAAAACTCAGTAACAATTAGAACATCATCACTACCATAGTATAACAATGCCTCACAGATTCTATAAACTCATCCATGGTTATTAAACCATTCACTTGGTCATCCTTTGGCACTGTTTTGCCATTTGAGGAGAACTGTTTATGGCCCTATTGAACTTTTTTACCATCTCATGAGACTCAGTACTCAAATAATTTAGTAAATGCCCAATCATTCTTTTTGCTGGCCTGATGTTTTACTGCACCTCTTACTGGTAGCAAGAGGTCAGCATTACACAAACTTCTCAGCTCAGTGCTCTGTCAGGCATCACCGTCATGATACGTCTTTGAAGTTATAGCTAAAGGGAAATAGAAATCAACATCTGGTGATTCACTTGCGATGGGCTTGCAGTACACCAGTGTGCTGTTGGGGACCATTTTTATAGAAAAACAAAGCTGCCACTATAAATCACGAAGGGAGATTGGACTGGTTAAGAGAGGCCAGTCCTTCAGGGAGAGTCTTTGGGACTTGACAGACAAGAACAAATCTTCAAGAAAATCATCCACACTGTAGCCACAGAGGGGAGATCCTCACTCTTCTCTGTATTCTAAAAAAGAAATAAGGAAACATTCCAGAACAGAGTTTCATAATTATACCCATCAAGAAAGATATTCCCAAGTACTGGTTTTCAGTGGGAAAGGGCACCATGCAAGTAAAAATTAAGTAACACTCTGGAAAAGATAGCATGGGTTGGAGGCTCTTCTAGCTTTTGCCCTCTCCTTGCTATTGACCGTTTTCTCTTATTGACTCCATACATTCCAAACACTGCCTCTTTTCTAGGAGAACAACTTCTCTCTTAGTATGACACAAACTTCCATCCTACGTTTTCATGTCCCAAGAGTTAGCAGCAAAGACTACACTACCCTTATTTATTCCACCTGTATTCATCCAGACTCTGTATCACTGGACATCCTTCATTGTTATGAGGCTTGTATACACTTCAGAGATATTGCGTAAGTGATTTCTTCTTATCAATGACCTGTTGTCTTAACTTGGAATTTTGAGAGGTGCTTTAGCTGTAGTTTCTCATTTATTTGCTATTTGGTAGTTTTCATGTGTGTATGACATTTCAATCCCTTTACTTCTTTCTTGCTCTCTTATATCTTTTGTTTTTATTTACTAATTTATATATGTTTTAATTTTTTTCTTTAACTATTATCATGTAACCTCTAATAGGTTTAAGATTCTCTTTATAATCACACCTCAGAAGCATATCATATATTAACACATTCAAAGGACTTACGTCAGAAGTTAAGAATCTCATTCTTGATTCTGCACTTAGTGATTACATAGATTTCTAAAGATATCTCATGCCTGGTGTGGACTGGCTACTCAGATCCCTATTATATTATTTCTTAACTGGGTCCTAAATTTGATTATCTGCCTGTGTCTTCTCAACATACTCTTCATAGAATATTTTTTACCTGCTGGCCTGGTGAGTTTTCACTGTTTGCTCAGTTGCATTCTGTTTTGTTTTTCTCTTTCCCACTGTCATGTAAATTACTGATACCAGAATCTCACCCCATCCCTCTTGTGCTTATAGTCCCTTGAAGATCATTCAGAAGAAACAGAACTATTCTGGTTGTCAGAATATTAGGTTATTTTATTCATGTCAGTATGAGGTAGCATCATGAAAAAGACTGAACAACTTGCAGCTTGATCCAAAAATACATTTTGTTGTTGTTGTTGTTGTTTAATTTAAATTCAATTGGCCAACATATAGTACATCATTAGTTTCAGATGTAGAGTTCAGTAATTCATCAGTTACATATAACACCCAGTGTTCATCATATCATCTGCTCTCCTTAATGCCCATCATCCAGTTACCCCATTTCCCCATCCACCTCCCCTCCAGCAGCCTTCAGTTTGTTTCCTAGAATTAAGAGTCTCTCATGGTTTGTCTTCCTCTCTAAATCTTTTCCATTGAGTTTTCCCTCCCTTCCCCTATCAGGATATTTCTTACAGTCTACATGAGTGAAACCATACAATAACTATCTTTCTCTGACTGACTTACTGCACTCAGCATAATACCCTCCAGTTCCATCCACATTGATGCAAAATGTTAAGTATTTATCCTTTCCAATGGCTGAGTAATATTCCATTGTATATATGAACCACATCTTCTTTATCCATTCATCCGTCAATGGACATCTTGGCTCTTTCTGTAGTTTGGCTATTGTGGACATTGCTATAAACATTGAGATGCGTGCACCTCTTCAGATCATTACATTTGTATCTCTGGGGTAAATACCTAGTATCACACTTGTGGAATGGGAGAAGATATTTGCAAATGGCACATCAGATAAAGGGCTAGTATCCAAGATCTATATAGAACTTATCAAATTCAATATCCAAAAAACATAATCCAGTCAAGAAATAGGCAGAAGACATGAACAAATATTTATCCAAAGAAGACATACAAATAGCCAACAGACACATGGAAAACTGCTCAATATCACTCAACATCAGGGAAACACAAATTAAAAATACCTTTTGACTGAGCCTTATGTATATCATAAAGCACTACTCCCATACAGCTCCTTCTTGCTGACCTTTTACCTTACCCTCTTGCTGACCTTTTACCACCATTACCCAAACAACCAACATGTGAAGAAAACTTAAGGAAGTTAATTAGAAGATGTTATAGAAGAAGGCTATTCAACACAATCTTGGCTTTCTATTTACCTTGGAGACTTTAGATTTTGACCTGTCTACCTTTAAATTCTAATAGTTTTCTAGATTTTGGCATTGATCAACCTGTCAGTACCTAGAGTATCCTTTATGCCTTCTATATTGAGCATCAATCTATGATCCAACTATTAGAGTTCCCTAAATTCCACACCTCAGTTGAGGGAGACTAAAGGAGATTTTTAGATCTTAATTGAGGTCACTTGTTGTGAAATAAGAAAATATAGGTTAAATGAGTTCTTAGGAGAACTTCAATGCTAGAGATGAGAGTACAAGAAATATTAGGCAGAGTTGTATTCCAATTCTTATGTGCTTAAGCAGCATATTCAGAGGAACACTTTCAATTCTTTAGAGAAGTTGACCTTGATAAAGTCAATTTCCAGCACCTGAGCCTTCTGCACTTGAAACTTATGAGCCACTGACCTCTATATAGTTCCTAACTATGGGCTGTCTGATTCAGGATTTTAATATTTGGTCTTTGATCCCATATTCACTCTTCTCCCATAGCACTTTTATTATTTTTGTCTAAATACATATCACTATTCATTTTTATACATTACCCCTCAGTCTTTAACACTTAACTTCTCTTTCTCCCATTTGTTTCTCCTAAGGCAGAATCCCTAGTAGGTAACTCCTGCTCGTAGCTGTGTTTTTTTGGGTCCACTAAGAAGTAGAAACCTAGAAGGGATATGATTTACAGCAGATTTATTAGGGGAGGGACAGGAGAAGACAGGCTTAACAATGTGATGCGGGTCTGACACCTGTGAAGGGGGAGAAAGAAAAAGATGGAAGGATGGAGCTTCAGACTATGGGCACAGTTCTGAGAAAGATTCGGCTGGGCCAACCAGAAGATCTTGAGCTAAAGTAACCCATCCAAGTAATCCGTTTGTCTCACTACAGTGGACCTTATCACACTCAGCCATTGGCTGGGATCAGTCCATGGGAAGCAGGCATTGTGTATCCATGGGAGCAGTAGCTGGGGACATCAGTCAGATATGCCCCGTACAGTAAGAGATCTAGAAATTTCATTTTCCTGTCTGCCATGCCAGGCTAATGAACAATAGTGGAATTTAAGGCAGTTACAGGAGATATTTTTGGCCTAAGGTCTTTTCTCATGATATTTCCTATGTGATATTCAGTCTAATGCTGGCTCCTTTTTCTTGTTTAAATCTTAACTCGAATATCAATTCTTCAGGTAATCTTCTCTGACCACATCATTCAATGTTGCTCTCGCTCCTGAGCAACTCAATATCACATTACCCTGTTTTATTTTCCTCCTGGCCTGAATTACGATCTGACATTATCTAATATATCTGAGTACTTATTTATCTTCCCCACCCCGTTAGAGCTGCAGTCCAGTCTGACATGTTGAGTACTCTATTGTCAGTGCCTGAAAAGCTCAACAGTAATGCCGAGAAGAAATCATGTGCACTATAAATATTGTTACTAAATTTTTTTCTTCTAATTCTGTCATTCGTTATGGATTCTCCTTCTTTAGACCACCCAAAATACCACATTACATATTATGATGCCACAATGCACCCTAGCTGGTGTTATCACCTCTCTGTCTCTCACTAGTCTGTGAGCTCTGTGAAAGTGAAGGTCATGTTTTATATTGCCTATAATAGTGCATGAAGTATCTAGTAGTACTGATAAAGGAGTATTGATAAACAGTAGAAGGAACAAAGGGAAGATTGTCAATGCATGGGTTTGATATGCACTATCTCTTACATGTGTAATGACCCGTGGGCCAGGGGAGTATAACAGATGCATTTGAGTGCACATACAACTGTGGAAGAAACACGGCAGGAAAAGATGGCAGATAGTCCAGAGAACTGGCAGCCGTAAGAGCAACTGTGAGCAAAGTCTACAAGACGACTTTTCTCTTTGCAGGAGGTGCATCCATTTGGTGATCAAATAGGAACTACATGGTCAGGTTTGGAGAGGAAACCTGTTGTCTGCCTTTGTACTAGAGACAGGCCCTGAGGCTGCTGCCTGATCCTGGAGCCGGGGCAGGGGCTGATTATTTCTGTGTCTGTCCTTGTGAGAGCAACTGCTTTGTTCAGTGATCAAAGGCCCCTTCCATCCCACATTCCCACTTTGCTGTCACTTTTCTCCCACACCCCTGGAGAGAGCCCCCCCCCCACCCGTAAGTGGATACTATTTCCTGGCTTGGAAGGAGCACTTGAGTGTGCTTGTTGAACACCCATCCTGTCAATTTGTTGTGACATTATTCTCAATTTTAAATCCCTGATTTAACAACTGTTGGGTTTCATTTTTTAGAGAGGGAATGTACTGGGACTCTGCATCGACAAGGAGGGAGGTAATGTGGTAAGAGCATGGTATGAGGTATTAAAATAATCTGGGTTAGACTTTAGCTCCGCTGTTTCCTAACTGTGCTCTCTCAAGCCAATTACTTAACCTCTTGGCGCATCAGTTTCCATATCCCCAGAGTTTGAATTTCGATACCTATCTCATAAGATTTTTCCTGATGGATACACAGAACGAAGTGTGCTTTTGCAAACACACTTTCCAGCCCACACGGTGCTCAACACACAGCGATCCCCTGCAATGTCTCTGAAATAGCTTTCCCATAACCTTTATGACCACTCAATAAAATGAGTGTGCCTCTAGTGGAGGAGGAAGACACTTATTCCTCCTGACCCCGACCCTGGAGCTTTTTGTCACCAGAGGATACTCACGATTCTCTCTCCTGGTTGAGTTATTGCTTATGGAGGCAGTTATGAAGCAAAGAAAGGCTTTCAATCTATTTATCAAAGGCCTTGCAAGCATTTGCTTCAAGGTAGGTGAATCAATTAGGCAGTATTGAACAGCGGGAAAGTTAATCTGCATCCAAAGCATTTTACTGCACAAACAAGTTAAATAAAAAATCAAGTGCAGGCCAATTGACTTTATTCCACTGTGACTGGAATTGAAGGAAGAGAAACCATTCTCCCTCAATGTCTTCTAATCCTTTCCTACTTCTGCCTTAGAGGAGGGGAAGTCTTCTGGGAATAAGAGACTGTAGGTCTTGACATGTGACAAATAGTCATTGCAATGATGGCCATTACCTGAAGAATTAAACACTCTTGTGGATATTATGGCTCTTTTGGTATCTTGGAGGGAATTTTATCCAGAAGCAAGTTTGGGCCAGTGGGTTTATATTACGGGGAAACCATTGTTTCCCAAGAGATTTTCTTCTCTTTGCAATACCCTCATTAACTGGGGTTAGATTTTAAGTCTTATCTCTGACAGCTCTCTCTTTTGGCACCCTGAACCCAAGTAGGCAATAATCCTTAAAGGATCTATCTTTTCATATTAGTCACTTTTCCCCATTCTGATTGCCACTCCTCTATCCATATTCTCATTAACTCTTACTCAGAATACTACTGGGGATTGTTTAACTATACATTCCTCTGTATTCTGACTCTTCTCTAGTTCATTCTACACATAAAAGCTAAATCAGTCTTCAGCACCGTGGAAAGAATACCACCGTGTTCTTAAGTGTCAGGGAGACTCCATTTCGCAGCTCAGCTTAGCAATTTACTGACTTTGGGCAAGTTAATCCACCTTTCTTAACATCTACTCATCTGTAAAGTAGGGATAATTATAATCCCTAACTCACACAATATTTGCAATAGCTAAAAGAGAGTGCATGAAAAGCATTTAGTATAATGCTTGGTATCTAGTAAATGCTCAATAAATAGACATCATAGGAATTTATTGGAAAATGACTTTTACCTATTATATCATTGCTAGGATTTTAGTTTCCTTGTGAGCAGAAAACATTATTGTTTCTTCTCTGTTTGAAGACAAGCAGGGACAGTGCAGTGCATAGGCACCCACTCATAGAATTCTACCTATTAAAATGAAGGCAAAATCCCAATTTTACTATCTGTCTTATGGCTCAATATAAAGGGTGGAGGTATTTCTTCCAGATAGGGCAATTGTATAAACAGACATGTGGAAGTAAAACATAACAAAAGTCTAAGCAAAATATTCTGTGTGAAAATGGCCTCATGCTCTCAAAATTATGATTTAGGTAGGGAAGCCATGAGATGTATTGTGGAAGAGGATACCGGGGAGGGCCTGGAAGGTTCTAGAATTCTAGGTTATGAGTGCATGAACACCAGGGTGCTATTGAGAGTTTTGGGGCAGAGGGAGTGATGGAATGCACCAGCCAAGAGAAACGTTCACCCGTTTAGGTCGAGGAAGGACAAAGCGCAGTGCCTTCAGAGCTCAGAACAAATCACCCGATTCTATTTCCCGAATTGTTCATCTTCTATGAGGCATGATGAATGCTGACTTTAGACTCCTTCCTTTGGTTCTGCCAGCAATTCAGTAGCTTAATCTTTTTCCAATCTCAGCTGTTGCCTAATAATCTGTTCCAGGCACAGAAATTTCATTAACTCCTCAATGATGTCCACAGGCTTTGACCATGGGTTTCATCTGTTAAGCTGCTTTTATTTCAGCTACTATACAAATTACCCTCTGCCTGGGCGGGGGGGGGGGGGGCACAACAGCCAAAAAGGGGGGGGGGGCTGAAGAGGAGATAGAGGAGAAAAGAATGGCCAAAGCCCTTCTGTATTTCTCTAACAACTTCCCTCTCCTTAGTGAAAATAGATGTCCAGAGGAGAAATTGAATTCCAAAGCAATGAGTCTATAATGGAATGGCCCCAAATTTTCTCACTGGTAGCTTAAGTGGGGGTCCCTGTCTCAACCAGCATGATATGTGATTGTCGTATCATTCTCAGAAAACTATATTATACTTATAGGTAAAATGGAACTGTTACTGGTGCTGAAAATGTGGTTGAGTGTGTACTGGTTTCTGTTAAGTCTGAGACGTGGTTGAGATGGGGAAGTGGGAAGGGAGGGAGGGTAATAGGAGGTCTCCACTAAACATCTCCTGCTTAAAACCCCTGCCATGCTGCTGTGCAAACCTTAGTGAATGATGCTGGGATTTCAGGCATAAGTGGAGAAAGCATTTTTGGACAGAAGTCATTCCTTCTAACCTTTCTTCTCTGAAGCCCCTTCTGATTTGTAGAGTGAGTTGCAACTTCCCCTATGTTTCTATGATACGCTGAATCTTCTGTATGCCTTATCAGAGTGCTTCTCATTATTTGATTAACATACCTATTTTTTCTTCCCTTTTGAATTCTTTGAGGGCATAGGTCAAATTGTATGAGGCTAACAATAGGGTAAGGGGACCAGAAATTGCCTATGTATCAGCAGCAGCATAGCTAAGGATAGAAGTTACTAGTAGGTAGCCAAAGAAACCAGAAAAAAAGAGCAAGAGGCAGAGTCCATTTTGGATTAGAGAGAGTAGTGTATATAAAGTGACTGCTACCAGGTGGTAGTATCAGTAGAGCTGGCAGGTTTTCTCTGTCAAATCCATGGGCAGATTTGTACGTACTGATTTCTGTTACTGTTCAAATTCGAAGTTTAGCTAGACCCTCAGAAGCTTCTGTGGGAAGAGGTAGTGATTTAGGGTGGAGTGGGTACCCTGATGGTGTGCATTTGCTTGTCTTAAGAATCTGGGTTGCAGCTCTACTCCTCTCCTTTCAGGACTTGACTGTATTATGACACACAAGAGAGGATATAGGGTTATTGGTGCTAAGAAAAGACCATATGAGGTCCTTTCTTATTCTGGGTGATGCTTCCAAAAAGACAATTAGAAGCCATTGACCAGGTATGGGTTAATGGCAGCATTGCTGACATGTTTTCAAAATATTTCTCATTAACAGGTTTTGGATCACAGTTTTATTTTGAAATGAAATGACAGAATATAAACATTTTTATATAGGTGATTGGTAAGTTTTGTGTGTAGTGTCTTATACTAAAAAGATGCCCTCCCTTTGATTATATTGCACATTAAACATTTTTCATGTTTTGAAAAATATAACTTTTATTTGTAAATTACAAGACTGTTTTATAATTTACTTGAAATTACCAGTTCAGAGTTGTATTGATGGGATTCTATCTTGGGTGGCTTTAATTCTGTTTTCTTTGAAAAATGTAGAGTTGGTTTCCCATCTTCTATTTCTCCATATCCCTCTATGAAGTATATAGGCTGGCAGTCTTATTTCACAAGAGATAGAGTCTGAGAAACAGAAATATCAATCAGCATACTCAATGTCATCAAATATCTGTGATGAAACCAGAATCCAAGTCCTATTCGTTGCTTGAGAATGACTTACCAGCACCCCACCCCTCAAAAACTCCTTTCAGGTTATATTACTCTTCTCTCTTGTTTTAATTTTATTGAGGAATAATTGACAAATATAATCACATATATTTAAAGTATATGACATAATGACTTGATATGCATATACCTTGTAGAATGATTACCAAGATCATGACAAATTAACACATCCATTACCTCACAGTTAACATTTGTTAACATGTGTGTGTGTGTGTGTGTGTGTGTGTGTGTGTGTGGTGAGAATGCTTAAGATCTACTCTGAGCAACTTGCAAGTATATAATGCTGTTATTAACTAGAGCCACCATGTCATATATAGATCCTCTGTAATTATTCCTATAACTGAAAATGTGTACATTTTGGTCCTGGCAGGCACCATTCTATTCTCTATTGTAACTATAAAATCAGGTTTTTTGTTTTGTTTTGCTTTGTTTTTTTAGAATCCACATATAAGTGATGATGTAGAGAATTTGTCTTTGCCTGGTTTATTTCACTTAGCATAATGCCCATAATTCATCCATGTTGTTGCACATGGCAAAATTTCCTTATTTTTTATGGCTAACATTTCATTGTATGTGCTATATAATAGATATGATACGTCATATGTATATATCATAATCATGTCTATATGTCATAGATACCATATTTTCTTTGTTCATCTGTCAAAGGGCACTTAGGTTGTTTCCATATCTTGGCTATTGTGAATGATGCTGCATGAACACACGTGTGCAGATATCTCTTCAAGAAACTGATTTCAGTTCCTTCAGATATATATCCAGAAGTAGGCTTGCTGGATCACAAGGTAGTTCAACTTCTAAATTTTTGAGGAACCTCTACACTGGTTTTCATAATGGCTATACTATTTTATATTCCCACCAAAAGTGTATGAGTTCCCTTTTCTTTACATCCTTGCTAACATTGTTACCTCTCGTCTTTTTGATAGTACCCAAAAATATAAATATAAATATAAATTTACATAATTCAATAGCAAAAAAAAGCCATAGCCAGTGGCTCAGATGGCCACTGATCTGATCCAGTCAGTGAGAAATAAGGAGATGCTGGGAGTGGGAAAGAGGCTGAATTTAAGAAATAAATATATTTTGGGGGCACCTGGGTGGCTCAGTGGGTTAAGCCTCTGCCTTTGGCTTGGGTCATGATCTCAGGGTCCTGGGATCGAGCCCTGCATCGGGCTCTCTGCTCAGCGGGGAGCCTGCTTCCCCCACTCCGCCTGCCTCTCTGCCTACTTGTGATCTCTCTATGTGTCAAATAAATAAATAAAATCTTTAAATATATATACATATATATGTATATATATGTATGTATGTATATGTATATATATATATATATATATATAGTGTGTGTGGAAATTATTGGAAGATACATTATTTTTTCCTAAGTCAGTGGCTCAAAATCCTATCTGTCTGTTGAAATTCTTTGATTATCTTAAACCATCATATTCACGACTAATTGGGTTAGTTGCCTTTTCGCCCTCAATGTGGCTATGCTAGTCATTTGAGATTCAGCAAGGGACATTTGTTTCTGTTTGTATTCTATTTCAACTTTCTTCCTCATCTTTGTTAATATTTTTTGATTATGTCATGTGTCAATCTGGTACCAAGGGTAGAACTATATACAAGCTATCCCTAAGGAAGCCCTACATATTCTGTTAACCACACTCCCACTCAAGTCCATTAATGACCAATCTTGTCAGTCTCTGTGTTCTCCTTCCTCTGATTCTTGGCACACAAATGGAGTAGAAATGTGTATTTCCTTATTTCCTCTTCTTTCTTACACAAAAGGTAGATTCCAGAGATACTTTTTTTGCATTTTTCTTTCTTTAAATAACAAGATATCCTAGCAAGCTCTTCTTATCAGTCCACAGAAGATTTCTTCATTCTTTTTCAACAGTACCCTATAGCACTGCTCTTGTTTTATACCATTCCAAACCATCTAACCACTTTACTATGTGGTCTTTTACATTATTGTTTCCAGTATTTTTAAAATTACAAACAAGGCTTCAATAAATAAACTTGTGTATACACATTTTTGCATATCTGAAGGATAAAAATCGGGATAAACTTCTGTATGTGGGGTTCCTGGGTCAAAAGGTAAATATGTATTTATTAGATATTGCTAAATCATGATCCAAAATCATCATACGAATCTGCATCCAGATCCTCATGCATGAGAGTATCAGCTTGTCCGTAGCCTGGCCAATAAACAGAATGTGTTCTCACACATTATATCAACCTGATAGGTAAGAAATGGTTCCAGTTTGCACACCTCTAATTATGAAGGAAAGCAAATATCTTCACACAGAATTTTTCATATTTTTTTCTCTATTTCAGTGGTTCTGAACTGTGAATGTGCGTTAGAATTGCTGTGTGTGTTTGTGTGTGGGTGTATGAGAGCACATGTGCATGCATGTCTTCTGACATACGAGCTTTTTAGGTAAAAGATCTGTAGGCGATTCACTTTTGGCACAGCTGGCATTGTAAAGTACTGCTTTAGGTCATTCAGAATGAGGAGATGGGTGTAGAGCTGCAGCAGTCATTGTGGCTACCATGGGAGGATTAGCTTGAAGAAGAAGCCAATGGGTAAAGAAGAAAATGGTGATTCACTGGAGTAATCTCATGTAAAGTCAATTCCATCTACCTATTCTATATAAATCACTGGGTTTCCCCCCATAAGTCAATATATTGGTTTTTTATGCATGGTCAGTAATTCCATTTCCTTGGTGCAGCATTTTTTTTCTGCCTAGAATGTTTTATACCCTTTCCACTCCTCTTCCCCCACATTTTTTTTATAGCTTATGCTGAATAATCCCTTCAGACTTTAATTTAGACATTCCTTCCTTCCCTTCTAGAAACCTTTCTTTCATCACTTCATCACCTTCCTCATCACCTGTTCTAGTTATGTGCATCTCTTCCTTGCTCTCTAGCAACTTGTATTATAATAAAAGTATATGCTATTGCACAGAGCCATACTGCTTTGTTACTGTCTATCCCTTTACACTGTGAGGCCCTTGCGTGCTGGGAGTACTGCATATTCATGTATGTATTGGGGGAAGGAGGAACTCAAACTGCCTTAAATTTGAACTTAACAATAAGTACCTGGGTGGCTCAAGTCAATTGAGCACCAACTATTGATTTCAGCATGGGTCATGATCTCAGGGTCATGGGATCAAGCCCCACTTGGGGCTCCATGCTTGGCAGGGAGTCTACTTGGGATTCTCTCTCTCTCTCTATGCTCTTGCCTCCCCCATATCTCAAAAATAAGTAATCTTTTTAAAAAAGTAGAAGTCATGATCCCTCTTTATAGACATTACTGCTTTGAAGAGGAAAAAAGTTGACACTGCAGTAGGTATGTTTAAATGTGTCATACTTCAGAAAGTATATGAATGATTGTAGAGAGTATTATGGATATCATTTATTAAAGAAATTATAGAAGGTGCCATGGAAATATGCTAGTAGGGGTGGCCTGGGTGAGAATTATTCAGTGCTCTATTTCCTGTGGTAACTGGGAAAGAAACTTCAAGAAAGCAGTCTTCAAAATTTAGATTTTATTCATATCTTATGCTGTGATGTGTCCACTGCTATATCAGTGTTCTGCCACACAAGTCTTTCAGAGAAATGTCTTCCCAACACAGCACCCCTGTAGCATCACTGTCTTGAAGAAAAGTAAATTATGTCACATACAGCAACAGCAGCCCAGAGCAGAACACCAGAAGGAGCTGTGGCAGGTAAAAGAAAGCAGAGTCAGGTAAATTTGATAAAGCCAGGTGATATGCAGATTGATTTGGGAGGCCTCTTTTCCCCAATCCTACCAGTCACATTGAAAAGACACCAAGCAACATCTATAAACTTGTTTTTGAAAATCAAGGTTACTGAGGTATAATTTATATTCAATTAAATACACCCAGTTTAAGTGTAAAGTTGATGATTCTTAATAAATGGGTACATCCATGTAACCACCACCCAGTCAAAGTGTGAAATATTTTCCTTAATTCCAAAGGCTTTCTGTGCCCTTTCTTTGTCTGTTACCCCACCTTCCTTCTCTCTGTTTCCAAGCAACCACTGATCTGCTCTGTGTCTCTATAACTGTGATGTGACTTCTTTGTTTATATTTCTAAGGATCTGCCATATCGTGTTCTGAGGAGATTGTATCATTTTACATTCCTACCACCATGCATGAGAGTTCTAGTTGCTCCACAAATTAGTTAACACTTTCTAGTGTCAGTCTTTTTACATTTTAGCTGGTATATCTCTTTGTGCCTTTAATCCTAGCACTTTATGTAAATTTAAGAGACTAGCTTAGGTGATTTAAAAAAAATAACAATAATCAAGTTTTTGGAGATGTCTTCAACCATCCTTCTTCTCCCTACTTGTACATGCTGTTTTTTCTTTCTATCAAGAGATACATTTTATTTCTCCTCCTCTTTAATCCAGGCTGGCATTTTGACTGGCCAATGAAATGTAGCAGAGATGATATTCTGAGACTTATCAGAACAAGACTTAAGATGATTGACAGCTTCCACTCCCTGAAACTAAGGATTCATGTGCTATGCTGTTAGAAGCCCAGCCCACATAGCACTTAGACACTGGCTCACCACCACTGGTGAACTCTCAGCCAGCCAATAGCCAACACCATGTATGTGAGTGAGCCAAGTTAGACATTACAGCTCTGCTAAGTCTCCCGATGACCAGACTCTACTGACAGAAGAACCATCCAGCTGAATCCATTCAACCCATAGTTGTAAGAAATAATAAAATGTTTATTTTAAGCCACCTGGTTTTGGGGTAGTTTTCTTAAGTAGCAGTAAACAACCAAAATATTTGTGTACAAAGTTCCTAGTTCAGGGCTCAATAAATATTTGCCAAGTAAATACATTCACTCATTCAACATGAATTGAATACCCATGAGTACCTTCATTGCGTACTTAGCACTGCTAAACATCACAGCATTGCTATGTGTCTTGAGAAAAATAGAAAGGAGATTGTTTCCCCAATTTGCAGATGATAATAGCATTTAGTTATAACATTTAGGAATCCTTTGGCTGTATAGCATTGACCCTCATTTGGCCATGATCAAGAAAGAGTCTCTTTAACCAAATCAGGCCCTTCTGGGAGTCTGGAATAATTTCCCTAGGCACCGAGTACCATGAATCATCAATATCCACTCCTCTAGCACAGCCCTTGTAGCTCCTGGGAACCCAACAATACCCGCTGCTTGAGTAACACGAGAAACATGACCTACTTCAGTCACGTCAGCAAGGTTTTTTGTCTTGCAACAGTTCATTCTTTGAGTAAATGAGGTGCAATCTTGAATAGCTGTAGGGTAGTAAATTGATCACTGATAGAGCTCATTCCAGCAGCCCCTAACACCCACCACTCAGCTGCAGTTTACAGGCAGCTGTGACAGATTAAGTCCAAAAAGAGCACAGCAATTGCAGCTGCCTTCATGCCCAGAGCACAGGATGCCCTTTTTACCTTTTTTGAGAATGAGAGAGACAGAACGAACCACCATAACGCTCTCTGCCCCTGACTATGTTCCTATCCTTCTTGGTCCCACAACAAGGGACATTGGTGGCTCAATGATGGTTTGAACTGGATTAGACCTAATGCAGCCCAAACTTATCCTTTACGAGATAAGGAAAAGGAGGCCTCAGCAGGTTAAGGGATGCTCTGCTAATCATACAGGGAATTAAAAGCATTGTTAAGACCACATGTCAAGTCACTAAGATCTTAATCATATGTCATTTCCATTTCAACACCATGTCTTTCTGATTCTCTAAGACTTGGGACTTTTTTTTCCCCCAATAATTGCTCATGTATTAGAAGAGATCTGCCCATTTCCTTGAGAGGATAGATCATGAAGACCAGGATATGTGCTGAGACCATCTCATCGCCTTCCTGTCACTAGCAACCCCTGTCTAACCTACCTTTCTATTTTATTCATTCAGCAAAGTTTCCTGGGTGACTAAGATGTAGAAAATCCTATACAAGATATTTTTGGGGATGCAAGATTATAGAACACTACTTTCTGGGCTCAATAAATATATTTGGTGAGTGATAATATTCAAATACCTACAATAAAAATCACTATGTGGTGATTGTCCTGTATATATGATAATTAATAGTTTCACATTCCTATGAAATGAACCCTGATTGTTTCCCTACAACAGTGGAAGTCATACAAAGTCTACAAAGTGTGTTCCCCTGGAGCAGCTGCCTCAGCAGGACCTGAGAGGTTAGTAGAAATGCAGATACGCAGGTTGCACCCCAGACCTTCTGAATCACAATCTCTACTTTAATAAGATTTTCAGGAAGTTTGTACTCACATTAACATTTGAAAAATCTGAAACAGAGTAAAGAGGAGTAGAGGAAGGAGGAATTGGTTTTGACCAGTGTGATTAAGGGAAACCCTACAGCAGAGGTTGGCAGAATGATGTGTTGTTCAAGACACTTGGATCAGACAGAACTGGATTAAGCCAGAGGCATTTGAGCAAGTTATTTAAATGATTTATTCATAAAAAAGTTATAGCATTAGTGGCTGTTTCCTAGGGTATGTGGAAGTTAGGTGAGCATTGGGAGTGAGAAAGTGGGTGTGGGAAGGCAGAGCATCAGAAGACAGTGATCCACATCATTGTTGTAACTGAAGCTATGGAGAGGTGGAGCTGAGTTCATTGTTATCAAGGTGCTTGCCGGGAGTGCTAATACTATTAGCAAACATTGAAAAGCAGAGGGAGAGGAACACAAGATGATGATGATGATGATGATGACGCTTCTAGTCTTATCCTATGGGTGATGACCCTTGAGCCTTATTCTAACTTGTTAATCTCATGTCTCCAAAAAATTTACAAGACTGAATACAGTGGAATAGAGTTAGAGGTCCCTTGGGAGTTTGAATATTTTTTTCCCCCTGAAATAGATACAGAGCAGCCCTTTAATTCTACTGTAAAAAGGCTCCCTAAATGCAACTCTATTTTTCACACCACATAGCATTTTGCTTTATGCACATAGTCATGTAATGTAAAGGGTAATTCGGAGTTGATAAATTAGCAGCCAGGAAAAAGGTCTACAAGGAGCTTCAGTAAGCCATTTAGCATTTGGCGAGTTCTGTAGAGCTTTGGTCTCTTCCCACACCCAGAGGTAGTAAATATCCCTCTCTGGTTGGTACTTGCGGAGAGCGCCTCTGCATTTTGATACTCTGTGAAGTGCATTCCTGTGATCAACAGTCATTTCATGTTCTAGATTAGAGCTTCGGAGGTATACTTCGGAAGCCCCTTTCCATTCCGTGGGGGAAACTATAGAGCTGGGAGGCATCATGACTTCCCTGGATACTTACCAGCTAGTTACCTCAGGTGAGCTCCTTAGATTAAGTGATGCATTTCTTTTCCTCCTACCTTCCCCCATCCCTCTTTTCCCGCTCCTTTTTCTGTTTCTCCCTCACGACCTCATTGTTGGTGAAAGATTAATGATGTTAGATAAATAAAACTATAAAATCAAATTAAGTCAGGATTGAATAGGAAGCATACAGTTAGATGAGTTTGCTTTCTCAGTGATTGAGATGCTGGAGTCTAACTATGACCCTGCATAACAACACCTCCTCAAGTTCCTAAACTAGATCCCTAACCGACATTGCCTCAATGTGAATCTGCCGTATGATGTATCTGGCTAAAAAAAAAAAAAAAGGAAATAAGAAACACCGGATATAAACATCGTATAAACATTGTCTCATACCAATAGATTAGGGCTGAACTAATGAAAGTGAAGGATGGAAAGGTGTATGCATTCAGGAGAGGCTGAGTATTATGATTTTAAACTTTTTTTCTGATGCTTAGGGTTCACTACTCTGGGTTAGTTGTCTCACTCAATTTAGCAGCTCCAAGCTGGTAAGTTGAGGAGAAATGGAAGATAAGGTGATCTTTTTGAAAACTTGAAAATTGCACGCATGAGCTCTGAATTCAGCATCATCATTCTTTTGTGAGAATTGGCTCTTCCCATCAGGACTCACGGTGGGCCAGAGCTCTGTGGAAGGAAATGGTTGCATTGGAGACTGTGAGGAATTATTTACAAAGGAAATCCACTTGCCTTGCAGGCTCTTTCGTAATGGACTCTTTATTGAGCTTATTATCTTGTTGATAACACACACAATCACTTTGCTACCAGTTTCCTCTTGTTTCAAGCCAACATGCTCTGATCTTTACGGGAAAACACAGCGATCTAGTAGGGATACTAGACTAAAGAGCGACTAGCCTGCCTGCATTTCTGTCTCCACCAACGAATTGCTGACTATGAGCCACTTAACCTGTCTTTGCTTCTACTTTACCACCCACCAAATATAATAATTCTAGTAACTTCCATCCTTGGCAATTGTATAGAAATCTACAACTTCAAATCATTTTCATATCCACTTATTTGTTGGAATCTCAGAATCAACCTATGAGGAGAGCATCGATATGGACCTATAAGTGATATAGATGTAGTTTTTTTAAAGAAGAAACCCACAGGGTGACCAGTTAAGTGATTGCTTAAGGTTGTACTACAATGAATGATGAAGCCTATCCTTGAACTCAGAGTTTATAACTCTTGTTGGAAGATTACTTTTCAGAAAGGTAAAATTAGGCCTCTCATACAAATGCAACATGAACACATTTATTTTGTTTAACTCATTAATTAATAAGGAACAAATAAGATGTTACAACTGGTTCAGAGGAAAACTCAAAAGTTTCATACATTGTAGTCAGATAAGGAATGCTGATATTTCAGATCTGCAAAACTGTCCAATGTCCATAGAGTGATAATCTGTTTGTTGCATTTCATGGATATGCTTTGCATTTCTGAAAATAACAATCATTTGTTTACTGCAACTTGCAGTGTTATAAAAGCACTCAAAGATAATAAAAGGCAGAGATAACCCTGATGGATGAGCATCTTACAAAATATTGCACATTATTTTCTTAAACTCAAAATGTGGTATTCTCTGTTGCAGAACACTACACTCTAAAGAGCCAGTGATATCCTTTTCTTCTTCGTAACTAACTAACTCCATAACTGATCATCATCTCTGACGTTTCTTAGATACCTATCAATATTTTCGAATTGCTAACATTTGGTAATAGAGACAAAAATACTTAGGTAATAATGATATCGGTAATTAAAAAAAAAACTAGCATTTGTTGGCTATCTAATGTGTACCAATTGCCAATAGCACCTATCAATCTGTTTTTGTTTTTCTTATCTCATTTAATCATTTAAGTAATCTTATCACAAAGCCTTACTCTAAGGAAACAGTCACAGATATAGTAATTAATGTGCCCCAAATCATCCATAGAATATTCCATAGAATATGGTCCTAGATTTTAATTTTTCTGACACTTAAATGAATTAGATCATAGATGAGATACTTAGCTATCTTGTACTTGAATCTGGCAGCTAAAAATGGAGTAATTATATAAAATTATAATATTATTAATGCTACAAGGGATTTAAGAACTTTAGGAGGGAAAATGTTATATCAACCTGAGGATATATCACTTAGAGTTGTCTGTAAAGTCTCATTGCAAAGAGAATGATTTTCATCAGTTTCTCTCATTCGACTCCTACTGAGAGATTGTTGTGGAGGTGAGAGGTGAGGATATAGGTCCCTGTTTAGCAGAAGGAAATACTGTTTTGATTAAATCATGGCCTTTAGAAGTGGGTTGAGCTAATACTTCGGCTGAGTGATTTACAAGATTTATTTAACCTATCTGAGCCTCAGTTTTCTCATCTTAAAATGGATAAAGTATCATAGCCAACCTCAGAAGGCACTATGGGTTAAGTGAAATAATGCAGGTCAAGCACTTTGAATTGTGCTTGGCACATGGCAGGATTCAATAAATGGAAACATGTATTCTTTACTATTATTATTAGAACACCTGCATTCAAATTCAACATCCTTCTTTAATGTTACCTTATATTTTAAAATAATGATTGTGTCTGAAAATAATTGTAGATAATGGACGTTTTAGAGGGCACACTTATAAACCTTCCAGAGTCTTCCGCTCTCCTTGAGGATTCTCTTACATGCCTCAGGAAAAACTGCTTTTCTAGTTGAGAACGTTGCACCAGCTCTCCAATGTCCCTTTGAATTTGTGTTCATTATAAGGCAGAAGACTCATCTGCCCTCTGACATCAGAATGGGGAAAGGGATGGGGTGCAGGTTAATTGAAACTGCAGTCCAGGTAATTCTTAGCCTTGTGTTGGGATGAACAACCTGAGACAACTACTTCCTTGATATGGAGAAGATTACTTTTAAATTGCTTAAATCCAATCTCTCACTTCCTTGAAAGTCTGCCATTCATAAGGCATTATTAATTTAATGCCATTCAGCCCCTCGTGCTCTTTTGTTTCAGGTTTGTTATTGGACCGTGGGAGGGCTAGACATGGAAGGATGAAGTCCATCTCCTCTAGGGGACTTCCTGCCTATCTAGTTGGGAAGCCCCCGGCATTCACGAGGACACAATTCATGCTAGGTAGAGGAGGTTAACGTTAGAAATCAGATCCAGAGATTACAAACAAATGGCCAGGAAACCTAGTTGGCCTGTAGGTACGTGTATATAATTTGAGCTCTGATGCAACTTTTAGAAGTCTAAAGGAAAGAATCAGTACTTTCCTAAATTAAAATAAAAATAGATCTCATAAGAAATTCAGGATTTCTGGTATCTCACTTACATGGCATTAACAATCTACCTAGTCACCTTCAGCCTGCAGGTGAGCAGTAGTTGCCCCTTCTAAAGGTTTTTAAGAAGTCTCTAGTTCACCTTATGCAGCTTAAATTACTGATTTACCGTAACTAACTGGTCGCTGTGTGCATTTGATCCTGTGACCCTGACAAGAGCGTAATGTATCCAGGGAATGAGATTCATTTCAGAGTTTATTTCAATGGAGTGATAGAGCTGGGGAAATAGCAAACCAAAATTGGAGCACCTACTGTGTTTCACCGACTTTATATATATTTTCTCAATTAATTCTTGCAACAACTATCTTAAGGAGGTGTCAGTATAACTTCCACAATTTAGGAACATGAGGCTCTGTGTTTATTTTAGTTGTCTAATTGGCAGAGGTAAGATGTAATTCCAAGATAGTGGAAAGAAAATGACCCAAGAAGACTTTGTTTTTAAACTGATATCCGTACCTTGTGGTTTATAGTAGTCAGGATAGAACAGACAATTCTGGGGCACCTGGGTGGCTCAGTGGGTTGAGTCCCTGCCTTCGGCTCAGGTCATGATCTTGGGGTCCTGGGATCGAGCCCCACATCGAGCTCTCTGCTCAGCGGGGGGGAGCCTGCTTCTCCCTCTCTCTCTCTCTGCCTGCCTCTCTGCCTAATTGTGATCTTTGTCTGTCACATAAATAAATAAAATCTTAAAAAAAAAAAAAAAAAGCAATGCCGTGGTAATAAACAAACCCTATGTATCAATGGCTCAACAAATAGTAGTGGGTCCAGCAGGGACCCAAGGCAACTTTCTTATAAGAAGTGGACTGTTGATCCCAGCAGATTCTGTCTTGTGGCAGCAAGAGGTTTCCATAATCCCTGTGGTAAGGAGAAGAGAGAACTCAGCCTTGCATGTGTATTCACTATTGCAGCCTGAGCATGCCACCCTGTTCATAGTTCATTGTTCAAAATTAACAGAATGACCCTGCCAAAGAACAAAGAAGCTGACAAGTCTTTCTTGTGCCCAGGAAGGAGAAGGGGCTGCATATAAATGCGTGCCAGTAATGTCCACCATGATTGTGTTGGCAAGTTACACAGACTCTTTGTCTCACTTGCCTTATTGGCAAAGGAGCATGATGGCTTTCTCACAAGATTTTAGTGGTGCTTTGGGATGATGTTTATAAAGCACTGAGTACAGTGGATGACTTTAAGTGACCAATAAACTCACCTGTTTGATTTGCTCTATCTGATCAAGACAGCATGGGATCATAGTGCTTTTCTGTACTGAATCAGACAACTGAGTGGTGGCCTCAGTTCCACTACTGATGATTATCTAGCTTTGGAAAAATCTCTAAGGTTTCATCTAAAGGGTAAAAGGCCTGAACTACATGATCTCAGGGTTTCCCTCTGCCCCCAAAAGTCTATGTTCACCAATAGTTTTCTTGAGAACAACTGTACATGCTGTCAGCCCGTGCCTAGCATGGCTCTTTGATCCAGAAGTTATTCCATTTTTAGAAAAAATTAGAAATTTTAGAAAATTTAAATTTTCTAATCTAAATCTAAAAATCTCAATTTTCCAAAAATTTAGAAAAATATTTTCCTGTGTGAGGATTCCACCCTACAGGATGCCCAGCACTATGCTAGATGAAGAGTAAATGTTTGAATAAACGAATGACCACCCTATGACACAGCTCCCACTGCTGTAACAAAATACCACACAGCAGACTATTTCCTCACAGTTCTGGAGGCTGGAAGTTCAAGATGGAGGCACTGCCATGGTTGGTTTCTGGTGAGAGCTCTCTTCCTGGCTTGCCGATCACCCACCTTCCTGCTGTGTCCTCACATATGGACATACGTCCTTTGTGTACACACATTACTCTTCTCACAAAGACACTATTCCTATTGGATTACTATTCCATCCTTACTGTGTTAATTAACCTTTATTAACTCCTTACAGATCCTACCTTCAAATACAGTCACAGAAGGGGTAGGAGCTTCAACATAAGTACGAATGGGGGAGGAGGGACACTTTTCAACCCATAACCCCCATAAAACCATGATAGTTGCAAATATGGCATGAGAGGATGGGCCATAAAAATATCCCTGAAAGGATTCCCTTTTCTAAAGAATACAGTGATCTTCAATGGAAAGAGCTCCATCCTGGGAGCACTTTCTTATCAGATTCTTATCGCTTCTCTTGGTCCCTTCTTCTTATCTGCAAAATTAAGGTAGTAACTAAGCAATATATAGGTTTTATCTTTGATCCAAGCCAAAAGATTAATGATGAAAACAAAAGAACTGAGACCGTGTCTGGGGATCAGTGAGAAAGTATAGAGTGATTAATTAGAAATGCCTTTCATGGGCACAGAAGGGGACAAAGATGATATATAGGAAGCTTATGTGCCTGAAATTTTTGGACTAGATAAACTGTAAGGAAATTTCCAAATCTTACATTTTATCATTTTATAAAGGAGCACAATTCCTCTCAGATAAAGGGGCCCTTAGACCCACAAAATCAGAAAGTAAATAGTATTTGGCTGGTTTTCCAGTCAAGACCTAAAAGCAAACTGGAAATAAATAATGTGGTGCTGATATCCTAGGGGAGACTGTGTCAGGCTGCACGGGAAACTTAGCCTTAAAGTTAGGGTTTAGGGCTTGAGGAGAGAACCTACAGTGTGTGTTTGCCAAAAGGGGGCAGTAAAAGCCAGGCTCAGCAAAGTGGGTCAGAGGCACTGAGCGGGACCCCAGGGCTCCAGCTCTCTGCTATCATTGCCAATTCCCAGGAGCAGGCACGAGGGGGAAAGCCTGAGGCTTAAATGACAGAGCAGGAGCGGTTTTAGCCAAGGTGCACTCGAACCATGTGGAGAGAAAACTATGGCTTTTCATTTGCTTTTAAATCGTTCCCCTCACCATCTTGAACTTGCTGACCTGGACCAGCACATTCACCCTAAGCAGGAACAGCAAATTGCATGTCTTTTGCTGACCTGGGAGGGCTGGAGCTGAGCACCTGGCTATTTTCATACAACCCCCTGCCAGTGTTTATTTCTGCCTCTTGGAGGAAGGCTTGTTAGGGAGGACAATTAACTCATCAGCTACTATTAGTGGGGCCTAATGACTGCCAGGTTTTTCTGGGAAACAGCAGACCTCTCTCCGCCCTTCCCAGAAAGGATTTCCTCCTGCTAGGAGGCTGTTTAATCAGAACCACAAACAGTCGTCAATAAGGGGAAGGGAGTCGTATTAAGCAACGTCCCTCCTGGAGGGAACATGGTGATTGCAGAGGAAGACTCCTGAGCAAAGCCTGCCTGCATCTACCTGGGGTGCAGAGGCTCTCTTCCCCCCATAGTGTGGGAAGAAGCTGCTCTCTCCATGCTCCCCATGATGACCCTTCTGTGATGCTGATCTTGATCCCGTCACGATCCTCTTAGTGGTTATAAATTCAGCCCACATTACAGGATGATGCCTGTGTATGTTTCTTTAGAATTGAGTCTGTATTTTTTCTAGACACCGGTATTAAACATCCCCCCACTCCAGCACCACTCTCTTCGTGGCTACTTCAGTAACCTTCTGATTTCCTTTCTATGATTCTTACTCTTTCAATCCATTCACCACAAAAAAGTAACCAGAGAGATTTTTTTTTTAAAGAGATCACTCTGCCAGATCACGATAACTAACTCTCTTAGAAATTCTCTGTGGTTTCCCAGTGCATTTACAACAACGTCTCCACTTCTCACCATGACCTACTATGCCCTGCTTGACCTGAAACCTGGCCACACTGCAGCTCTCCTTCATGATACTATTCCCCATGCTCATTTTTTTCTATTTCTAGAAAATATAAAATGTCTTCCTTTCTCAGAACCTTTGCATGTCTTCTTTGCTTTATTTCGAGTGTTCTTTTCACTTCCTCACTTGACTAAATTCTACCCATTCTTCAAATCTCAGCTTCAGTATCTCTCTTCTTAGTCTTTTCTGATCTTCACAGAAGTCATAGTAATCAGTTGAGGCTGCCACAACAAACCATCACCTTTGGCAATAAAAGTTTATTTTCTTAGAGTTTTGGAGTACAGAGGTTCAAGATCAAGGTGCTGGGCAAAGCTGGTTTCTCCTGAGACTTCTCTCCTTAGCCTGTCTTCTCACTGGTGTCCTTACATAGCCCCTTCTCTATGTGTGTACTTCCTTGAAATTTCTTATAAGGACATTGCTTCCACTGGATTAGATTAGGGCCTCCCCCTTACCACCTCCTTTCACTTCACCTCTTTCAAGGCCCTATCTCCAAATAAGGTCACGTGTGGTCTTAGGGCTTCAACCTGTGAATTTTGTGGGACCCAACTGAGTGCATGACAGAGGTCTTTCCTTGTCTACATTCCCTATGATATTGTCTGTTATAGCACTCAGATCTTCCATTTCATTTCATAATTTTATTTTTTCTTATTTTTTAAAAAAAATCACTATTTTAAAGCATATATTTAGTTCCCTATTTATTATAAATTCCACTAGATGGGAAAACTTGACTATCTTTTTTGTTTATTTGTTTGTTTAACTACTCTATCTTCAACACCTAGAACCAGGCACACAACAGGCACTCAGATGTTGATTGAATGGAAGAATAATTTGGCTGTTAAATATGAAAAAAATAAAAAAGAAAATAAAACAAAATATCAAGGAAAAAACATAATCACAACATTATAAAATTTGGGCCTGAAAGAATGGAAGAATTTGTTCCCAAGCCATTAAAAGAGGATTTTAATTTAAAAAATCAGTATTTTATGAGATCTGCTCTAGTTTTTCCAGTTATTACCCCTCCCCCTAAATTTTAGCTTCTCCAAATATTTCCTGATAAATGGAAATATTAATTTCCATTAAGTCAAATTGTGCTCCCTCCCCCAATAAAAGATATATCCAACCAAAATCAGTGAGTGTGAACTTATTTGGACACAGGGTCTTTGCAGATATGATTAAATTAAGGATCTAGGGATGACATTCTGCTAAGCTAAAGTCCAATGGCAAGTGTCCTAATAAGAAAAGACAAAGGGTGACTTGAGACATGGAGACACAGGTAGAAGAGAGAAAGCCACATGAGGACAGAGGCAGAGATTAGAGTGAATGTGTCTATAAGCCAAGGAATGCCAAGGTTTGCTAACAGCCACCAAAAGCTAGGAAAGAGGCCTGGAATGAGTTCTTCTCCAGAGGTTCTAGAGAAACCAACGCTGCTGACATCTTGATTTCAGACTTCTGGCCTCTGGAACCGTGAGAATATACATTTCTGTTGTTTCAGGCCACGGAGTTTTTGGTATTTGTTATGGCAGCCTTAGGAAACTAATACAAATGTTTCATAATCAAATGAGTGTGGGAAAGGCCTATGTAATCTCAGAGTCACCATCAATCTAGATCAATATGTTAGCAGACTGGTAAATCTTGCAGTGGTTTCTTAATGTTTTGGTGGTAAGTAATATTTTTAAAGTCTGAAAATAACTATAATTTGGAAAAGTACACATGTCCAATACATTCATAGTTTTATATACAATCCCAAGATTGGGAACCTATGAAGCCCAATCAGAATCTAGATTAAGAATGCTCATCTAGGAGCACCTGGGTGGCTCGTCGGTTAAGTGTCTGCCTTCAGCTCAGGTCATGATCTCAAGCCCCAAGTTGGGCTCCCCATTCAATAGAGAGTCTGCTTTTCTCTCTCCCTTTTCCCTTCCCCCTTGCTCATGTGCTCTCTCTCTCTCTCTCAAATAAATAAATAAAATCTTTTAAAAAATGCTTACCTAAAATGTATCTTATTCTCATCTTCTGTGATACATGGTCTGAATCCAGAAAGATAGGATGAGTGTAGATAAACAGAAAGGAAGACTGGAGACTTGGCATGGGGCAAGAGTAACAGAAATGCTGAGTTATGTAAAGAGCAATTATTTGGAAGACTTTGAGCCATGTACTAAAATGTTGTGCACTTTGTCTTTTAGTTACTAGGGACTCATCAAAACCTTTATCTAGAGGAACCACAACAGGTACCTGTATGTGTCTGAATGAACATTAGCAATTACATTTTAGGGAGCTCAGTTTGGCACCAGAAGTAGTATATATTATTATCTTTCACAAGAAAATCATAGTGCATGAACAATGTGATCTAAGCTGGGACATACACTGCACTGGTATTCCAGCAGCAAAGACATCTAGGAGATTGTGCTGGGGGCCATATGGAACATTGTGAATTGCAGTCTTTCTGTGCAACTCCAAATATGCCATTATATATTTTCCAGTTGTTTCTTCCACAGCAATTAGTTTCCCCCATATGTGCCACTGTGTATAACAACAACCCAATGACTGGACCTCTATGGCAAACATTATTAGATGTTAAAAAAAAAAAAAAAAAAAAGTGGGGAGCGGTGGGTAGTTGGAATTGTTTGGGAATAGAACCAGTCTTTCCCCAACTAGTGGTCAGTTCTCCATCCAGGGTTTCTTCTCCTCTTTACAAGGTTAAAATGCAACAGCTCAGAACCTCTGTAGATAAGAGAAAGAGAGAAAGAGAGCATTTGGCCCTGGAAAGCAGGTATCAGGGAACATACCAGCAGACTCTGTAATGTAAAGGAGATACTGATCAGAAAAAGACATGAATTTGGGAGAAATAGAATCCAGGCTCTAAGTTATTACTGCATAATCTTGGCCAAGGACTTTAATATATCTGGGCCTCACTTTCTTGACCTTTTTTTTTTTTTAAAGATTTTTATTTATTTATTTGACAGAGAGAGATCACAAGTAGACGGAGAGGAAGGCAGAGAGAGAGAGAGAGAGAGGGAAGCAGGCTTCCTGCTGAGCAGAGAGCCCGACGTGGGACTCGATCCCAGGACCCTGAGATCATGACCTGAGCCGAAGGCAGCGGCTTAACCCACTGAGCCACCCAGGCGCCCCTTGGCCTTTAAAATGGAAAGAATACCCACCTTCCAGGGCTGCTCTGAAAGTTAAATGATGCGATACATACAGTTCTTTTGCCGTAGATTGTGCAGAAAATACTGTCTTTTTCATCTATGTAGAGGTTGGGGATACAAAAGAAAATTAGAAAAAGACATGCTAAATGCAAGTCTCTCAATGTTTGGTCTTCCCTTATATGGAGTCACATATCCCTGTGCTCAGGGGACTTCTCATCGTTTTAGTATCCACAAGCCTTCACCAATCACTGGAAGCAAACAGAACAGGATTCAAAGCCCTAAAGTCACAAGTTTGTGATAAAACTTTAAGCAAGTCATTTGCTATACTTGAGCTCTGGTTTCCTTATCTAAGAAAGGGGCAGCATAGCTACCCTAGAGCATCCTTTGAGCTAAAATGCTTTAATCATATTTAAACTCATCATGAGTCATCCCTCCTCTTTAGTTCTTAGAATTAAAGTATATAGTAGTTCATGAAATATATGTATTTTGGGGGCGCCTGAGTGGGTCAGTGGTGTTAACGCCTCTGCTTTTGGCTCAGGTCATGATCCCAGGGTCCTGGGATCAAGCCCCGCTTCAGGCTCTCTGCTCGGCAGGGAGGCCTGCGTCCCTTCCTTTCTCTCTGCCTGCCTCTCTGCTACTTGTGATCTCTGTCTGTCAAATAAATAAATAAATCTTAAAAAGTAAATAAAAAAATTTTTTTCAGCTCTCTTTGCTCGTATATGGATTATCTTCCCAGCCTACTGGTGTTTAATTCCATTTGAACACCTACTGTGTGTTTGATGGGCGTGTGATTTGATTCTAATAGTGACTTGATGAAGGAGGTAAAACTATTATCCTAAATTTCAAATAAGGCAACTGAGGCCTGATGACCAGAAATGGCTTTCTGAAGGTTTTATAGATAACGAATCAGAGCTGGAATTGGAGCCCAGAACCATTTGTCTGACTGAGAAGCCTGCACTCTTTTAGGTCTCTTTGACCCCTGAGAGTACACAGTATGCCTCATCTGTATACCCTTAAATAGGTAGATCCTGTTACCCCACAGGAGAGGTGGAAGGCACCGACGTCAATAAACAGTCTGACTATATGATTTATCACTGTCCAATGGTGGAAACGGTTTTAAGAGTAGCTATCAAAAGACTTGGGTTTGAGTTCTGTCTCTGACCTTGAATAAGTGACTCACCTACCCTGAGCCTCTGTCCAATGAGGATAATACCACCACACAAAGCTTTAGTATTCTTGTCTGTGGAATAGGGATAATGACAGGGTCTATCTTATAGCTTGTCCTGAGGATTATATGAGATTATTGATTTAAAAAATGGTGGTGGTGGTCCCTGGAGAGTGGAGAGAGTATCAAAAGATAAGTCCCAGCTATTCTTTTTCTTTTTTTTTAATTTTTTTATTTTTTCAGCTAACAGTATTCCTTTTTTTTAATTTTATTTTTTATAAACATATTTTTATCCCCAGGGGTACAGGTCTGTGAATCGCCAGGTTTACCCGCTTCACAGCACTCACCATAGCACATACCCTCCCCGATATCCATAACCCACCCC
Source organism: Lutra lutra (assembly GCF_902655055.1). Lineage (NCBI taxonomy): Eukaryota > Metazoa > Chordata > Mammalia > Carnivora > Mustelidae > Lutra > Lutra lutra. The sequence goes on from NC_062290.1 coordinate 79,975,058, forward strand.
CTCTCCCAACCCCCCCCCCCCCATCAACCCTCAGTTTGTTTTGTGAGATTAAGAGTCACTTATGGTTTGTCTCCCTCCCAATCCCATCTAGTATTCATTATTTTTGCAGCACACCCAGTGCTCCATGCAACCTGTGCCCTCTCCAAAGTCCAGCTATTCTTACTTGCAGTTGTGATCACAGTCTGAAACTTCCAAACCAGTTAGGTCTTAGGGTTTATGTCTTTTGATGTGTTTCAAGGCACTGGCAGTGTTTGTGTTGTCTAGAGATTTTTCAACAGGGAAAGAAGGACCATCGATCTAAGCTTCAAGAAACTGAGCTTGTAGCAAGAGACACAAATGCTGTCATCATCAGAGCTGGAGCTAACTCAGTCACGTGCTGTCAGAACAGAGGAAGCCCAGCCTTATGGGGGAGTGTGTATCACTCGGGGGTGTTGATCACAGAGGACTATATGGTGGGTGAAACAATCATGTGGAATTAGAATACATTGGCTCAGGTTTTGTTTCTGGAGCTAACCAGCTGCCTGACCTTGGGCAAGTCACTTTAGCTTTTTGAGCCTTGGTCTTCTCATCAGTAAAATATAGGTGTTCATACTAATTTCGTAGAACTTTTGTAAGGCTAAATGAGAAGATAATTAATGCAGAGCATGGCATACATTAGTCATTAAGGAGTACTTATAGGGAGTCAGTTTTCATTCTTTTATTTGTGTTTAAGCAACTTGTGACCCATTTCTGAAAAGCTAGGCAGTCGGCTCATAGAAAAATAGAATTTTCAATTTGAGTAGCAGTTTCAAGATAATATTATCGAAGATTCCTTCATAGGTTTCATTTATTCTTGTTTGTTCATTCAGTTATTTTTGCAGCAAACACAAAATGCTTGTTCTGTAAAAAGCATGGGGAAGGGGAAACCAGAGAAGAGAGCATTTACTATCTCCTTTTCTACCTGTTTTTTCATTCTTTCCCAAGGGAATAAAAATCCTCCAACTACAAGAGACATAGAGGGCCACGTTTATAGACGGACAGAATTATTGTGTATTAAACCGTTAGGTTCCTTTTCAAGCTCGTATCTTCTGCACTACCAAATCTGTACTATCAGCGTAATTAAAAAGGACAGAGAAGACCTTGGGGAGGTTGAGACAGGCAGATTGTGCCTGCTTTTAACAAGACCACATAAGTGGACTAACCATAGCATAGGGTCCTATACCAGGAAGCTAGTCCTATCAAGATAAGATTTCAAGATCCAGCAACTGGTGTACATTGAGGTAGAACCCTGTGAGCTTCAACCTGGTTCTACAGAACCCCCCTGTTGGGTTAAATATATCATGGACACTCACTCTAAAAAAAACCAAAAACAAACAAACAAACAAAACTCTTATTTGATTTTTGTCTTTCCGTGTATAATTCTCTTAGAACCAGAACTAATTGACAACGAAGAGTCAAGTATTTCTGTTACTTCTAATCCAGTGATTCTCAGCTGGGGGAAGGGTGGCATTTGACAATGTGTGATGACATTCTGGTTATCACAACTGAAGGAAGAGGGGTGCTACAGCCATCTAGTAGAGACCAGGGATCTTGCTAAACTGTGTAGAGTGCATAAGACAGGCCTCCTGAATAGAGAATCATATAGCTCAAAATGACAATAATGTTATTAATTAACACTGAAATCTTATTAACAGGTATTAGGGTCCCTACTTAGCAGGCATTTATAGTTTAGACCAGTCGAGATTCTCAGAGTGTGGTCTCCAAAAATAACAGCCTTGGCATCCACAGGAAACTCATTAGAAGTGCAAATTCTCAGTCCCTATACCAGACCTGCTGAATCAGAAACTCTAGGAGATAGCCCAGAAATCTGTGTTTTAAAAAAACCTTCCATGTGAATCTGATGCTTACTTAAACCTAAGAACCACTGATTAAGGCTCTGTAAAAGATGTGAAAACAAACATACACACACACACACACACACACACATAATTGCTTCAAAAGTGGGTGAGATAAGCACCCAGTAAGAAATATAGAGAAACAGGAGTCGTTGATGTTTTAACGAGAGGGTGGCTTTTGAGCAGAGCTTTGGAAATGGATAATGTGTTACCGCGTTGTAATGAGATGATGAAAGAAATAGCATAAACAGAGACAAGAGCTGGTAGACTACAGGTGATTCTCAAGGAATGGTAAGTTTAAAGAAGGAATATATCAAGAGGAGTCGTGACAGTGCAATAGGAAACACTGGGGTCACACACGTTATACATTTGAATAGTTTTGAGTAGCTAACTTAACTGATCCAAGTTAGTTTTAGGAATATCAATTTAACAGTTGAAAATAATACTCTTACAAGTCAAAAAAAATGATAATAGTGGTCAACAGAAATGGTGTGCAATAGGAAGTAAGTGTGAAGGTAAAATTTTATGGGATAAAAATAATAATATCCAATAATTCTTTTCAAATTTTCTAATCAACCACTATACCAAGATTTCCATAATTGGGGAAAGAGACATTTTTACTAAAGAATTCAAAACACACATGCACATGATCACATGGACACACTCACACAACTATAGGAGAAAACAGGACAAACTTACACAGACCAAAGAGCCCAAAAGGGGATCTCAAGCATCCGTGCTCTTAAGGGTTAGAACTCATTCTCAGAGCAATAGTATGTACCCATAAATCCAAGAATCAGGAAGAAGTAAGCAAGGACAAGTGGGCCAATGTATGATGACATTCTGGTTATCACTGAATGTGATACGGGCCAATGAGAATCTAGCAACAGACCCTATGGATTAGATGCCTGCATCAATGTGCAGGATATGTCCTTGCCCTAATCCCACTACTTCCCATTTAAAATCCATAGTCCACCACTAAGAAATCAATCATTGGTTCAAATTTCTCCTATGGCATAGAGAAGAGAATTTCATTTTATGAGAGTTAAATCGTAAGAAAGAGTTGTTTTGAAATCAAACTAAAATCTCCTAGCTAAGTTGTCTGAATGTATTCTACATCTGCCATCTGGATCTATATGGAACAAACTTCTTTTCCTATGTACCAGCCTTTGATTATTTAAGGTTGTCTTTCAAGTTTCCTTGGTTTTTCTACACCAACAGAATATCCAACTTCTTTTTCCTCATATTTCAAAATATTTTATAGTCCTTATCACTTGGGTTGCTTTCCTTTGGATGTACTTCAATTAGGGGACTCTAAAATCAGGCTCCCAGAACTGAACTCAATATCCCAGATAAAATCTTGCCAGTATGGAAAATGCTGCAATTACAGGCCCTATTATCCTGACACTGTATTTCTATTAATGAGCCCAGGCCAGATATTTGGATGGTGACCAAAGTGATCTTTATTACTCAAACCAGGGTAGCATTTCCTCAAAGGCAATTGAAAATCTTCAGAAATGTTGGAGACCTTTCCTGAGGCTGCATAATTATATTTTTCAAATGCTTTCAATTTCCCATGACAAGTTTGGGAGTGTCTAAAGATGGCAAAGTGAAGGAGATAAATAGATTATTGATCAGACAGGCTTGTAATTCCTTAGCGAATTGGATTTAGTTTCTTCATTGAGATCAGGTCAATGCCATAAATCTCGTGGAAAATCAATGCAACAGAGAGTGCTATGAGCTGGGCTTGAAGACGTTTCCCTGGCTGCTTCAGGACAGGGAGGTTGGCACCTGCTCCAAAAATAGAAGAGGTAAAGGACCGGAAAATGACTATATGAGGGGTTCAAATGTTGGGTATGTGAGTGAAGTGCCTGAATGGAGTCAAAAGATTTGGGAACTCTTGAGTTGGCCACTGTTCTATATGTGACCTTGGGCAAACCACTCCACTTTGATCATCCTGTATGTTACAGTGACAAAGTTAGACCGTACAAACAGTTCTCTATATCTTTTCTCCTCTTCTTTGTGGGAAAGAGTCAGGCAACTACTAAAAAAAAATTCTGAAGTGTGGTCACTTGACACAATGAAAATTTAGTTCTCAGTCGCACAAATATTCACATGTAGTTTCTGCATCAGTAGCTCAACTCCAAGCTGGTCTTCAATGACTGAGGTGTCCCAGCTTTTTACTTCTTGCAACTCTGCTGTTGCATCGAACCTTGTCATGTATTGTTTCCAACCTGCCTTCACTAGCACAGATACCTGCAGAAGGTAAGCTAAAAATAGGGCATGAGAGGGTGGGTAGGAACAATTGTGAAGCTGTTTGAAAACGTATCCTGGCTTTTGCAATGAGCCCATCTATCTCCATATTCATAAAGAACCAGAAAATGTTAGAAAGATGATATTGGCATATAAACAATTTCAATTGTCTTGCCTAAACTCCAGCCCAATCTCCAATGAAACCTTTTCAAAAGCCTGATAAAATTGGGCCACCAGAAGGAAAAGTCGAAATTTAGAGAGAAAAATGGTAGTTAGGGTGTCTGAACAGATGCACTGCAGATAATTGCATTTTAAAATTGTCTTTTTGGTAATTCCTTGTTGAGATGCTCCATTTGTTTTGCCATATTTATCCACTTTATTTATTTTGCATGGGGAAAAATGCATAACTGTTTAAAGACTTTGGGAAAAGTTATCGTTCTGAGCCTGATGTCTTCACAAAGAGCATTGGGAGAGGACACGAAGTAAATTGAACTTGAGACTATGAGAAAGGGAGAAGAAAATAGAGGATCAAGGTAGAGAAGGATGGAGATGGGTTGAGTAACATCCAACTTGGTGACCACATAACTTCTCAAGATACCATGAACTGTACTGTCTAGGATCTATACTTTTTACAGCAACACGACTCACTTTTAAAAGCATACAGCAACATTCCAGCAGATTAACACAGTATGAGTTTACTTCTTATTCACATAATTATCATAAACATGGTGTCTTAAAGCAACACACATTTGTTATCTTATAGTTCTGGGGGTCAGAGGTCTAAAATGAGTCAACATGGCTGCATTCCTTCTGGGGTCTCCAAGGGAGGATGAGTTTCCTTGACTTTGCTAGTTTCTAGAGGCTGTCTGTGTTCCTTGGCTCATGAGCCTCCATCGCTCTCTCTAGTCTGTTTCTTTTGTCATATCTTCTTATACTCTGACCTTCCTTCCTTCTATAAGGGCCCTTTTGATTACAGTGGACTCACTCAGATTAATCCAGGATCATCTTTCCATCTCAGGACCCTCAATATAATCACATCTGTGAAGTCCCTTTGCCATGGAAGGTAACATATCTGCAGGCTTCCAGGGATTAGGATACCCATGCCTTTGAGGGAAGAGGGAAGAAGTGCCATTATTCATCCTACCACAGGGATCATGGTTAAAGAAGGACTTCCCAGCCTCAACAGACAGTTTCTCAGGCAGTCCTGGGTGCCAACATCCAGCAAATGGAGAAATGAACTGATGGCACATGGAAGGATTCTATGCCACTGGAATAACAGAAAACACACGATGTGTACACTAACTCTCACATCATTCTTTTCTTTCCGGGTATCCAGAATTCTCCAAGCAGTGTGCTTCGCACACAGACTTAGGCGATGGACAGATGATGGTATTGCCTAAGAAAAGAGCACAGAGGGGGGGCGGGGAATACAGAATGGGGGAGAAGAGCTATAGGCAATGTGAGTCATAACAAGGCGAAGATGTGCTTGGACGTAAGGTTTTATTCCCCTCATATTTTCAAGGGTGGCTGAGATTTCCTTCCAGTGGCACTTGCAGGCTTTCCCTGCTTGTGGCCTCCCCAAAATAGATCCTGAGTACCATGGAGCCCATCTGCAGTGAGAATTCGTTAGTGACACATGACAGCTATTCCTTGAAATGTGCTCAGTGATTCACACAGCTCACAGCGGCTGTGCAGTGGGGATTATTGGCCTGAAAATGACTTTCTTCCCTCCCTTCAACCCCCATCATCAGCTTGAAAAATTACCTTGGGACACATTTTTTTATACTCTCTTCTCTGGAAGCATTATTTCAGTTGTACCTCTGATGCCCAAAGCCTTGTACCTCCCAGGAGAGGAGTTGTGCCTCCTGGAACTGGCTGATCATACCACAGAGATCCAGGAAACCCCAAATGTCTGCTGAGCATGTAGTCTTCCAAGACCGTCTAGTGTGTATGTGTTTTATCATCTCTATATGACTGACATGTCTTTCCCTCCCAGGAGTGCTTTATTATACTTTCTACCACCATTTAAATAAATCTGATGTCCATAATTTGCTTTTTTGGAAATAGACACAGATAGATCAGGTATGTCTAATTCCCCTTCAATGATCGGGTGATTTAAATTCTATCCCTCCCCACCCCTTCAACTGGTGTTTCCAAACTTCTTTGATAATAAGAACCACCAAGATGTGTTTTTCACTGACTAGATGACCAGGTCTCTCTTACAAAAATTATGACTCACTAGGTCCAAGTCAGGAGTTTATGTTTCTCACTAGCAATACTTAAGTTTATTCTAATATTCAGGCAACTTTTGCAAGCAATACAAACACAATCTAAAACGCAGAATGGATTTTTTGCCAAGCATCTGGATTTAAATTCAAGGTCTAAAATTTACCAGTTAGGTGAGATGGGCCAGTTGCTTCAGATTTATGTAGCTGGGTTGATAAATATGTAACTCTACCCAAATCCAATTCTTTGGTTATACCTCTTATTCACTTTAAAGAGCACTTGTACAAAAGACAATGGCAATACATGTTATTTTGTACTGAATTTTATTCTACGGAGGGTGCTTTAAATTTTTAAAAAGAGGGATGCCTGGGTGGTTCGTTTGGTTGGGTGACTGCCTTCGGCTTGGGTCGTGATCCTGGAGTCCTGGGATCGAGTCCCACATTGGGTTCCCTGCTCAGCAGGGAGTCTGCTTCTCCTGCTGATGTCTCTCCTCTCATTCTCTCTCTCTCATTCTCTCTCTCAAATAAATAAATAAAATCTTAAAAAAAACTTTTAAATTTTTAAAAAGAAAACAAAAAGATTCATGTTGTCTGAAGCTGTCAGGAATTTGCATGACAGAGTAGAGGAACATAAAAACTGATCTAGGGGAAGACATAAACTGTGAGTAGGCAGAACCTTTCAAGTGAGGTCAGAAAGGCATTCCTCCAGCTAAACTTTAAAGGACTCTTAGATCATCCAACGATTGTTGATCTTCAGTCTGTGGCCATGCTCCTCTGGTAGTGTCCGTGTGGACGGACTATCGGTGCACAGTGGAAGACTGAGTATGGACAGTGTTCTTTTGAATTGAAATTAAGGTGTTATTTAATCATATTTCACTCCTCGTCCTCTGAATTCCCTCTATTTGTTTTATCCAATCTCCACCATCCCCAAGAATCACCTTTCAGACTCCTAGTCTGGACACCAACAATTTTATTTCCTAGTTCACTCACATCCCCATCACTGATCATCACTGGCACTTTCTAAAACACCTACTCTGTTGCAATTTAATGCTTTTGGATGATAGCTATAACAGCAAAAAAATTATATGGCGTCGAGTCTGTTCTGGACATTTTCGTATATTAACCCATTCAGTCTTCACAACAAATACTATTATTAACTCCATTTTACAAATAAGAAAACTAAGGCACAGAAAGTTATGGAGTCCAGAATCCTTACACTTTACACTAATCATACGAACATTTAATTAATGTGACGATAGCTAATGGCACCCCCTCTGATTCCAAAGACACATACATTTTAAAAGAATTGATTGATATAAAGTAGGGATAAATGTAAGGTTAACCTAAATAATCAGATAATGATTTCTTAACTATGTCTTTTGGGGAGGAGGATCTTCCTGTTTAAACAATGGCTTGGGAATTTCTGATCCTATTTGGCAAAGGAATCTAACCACCATATATCTCTGGAATTATCCTTACACATGAGCACAGAGCTGCCTTACAGATCGTCTAGCTTCCCCCTCCATTTACAGATCAGGCAACTGCCACCTACACAGAGAATGTGGCTTGCTAGGATCACATAGCTGAAAGCATGCAGGGCTCCTGACACCCAATCCACACCACACCCAGGTGATAATGAGTCACTACCATTTCAGTTATTTTCCAACCACAAAGCTCTGGGCAAAAAAAGATTAGAATTTGCTGAAAGTGCAGAAGCTTTCATCCCACATATCCAGTCCTCAATTCCCTAAAGCTTTTCTTCCATGAGCAAAGAAGTAGCAAGGAAGACATTGTAAAGGCAGGGATCTGAGACATGTGAGAAAACACAGGTCAAAAAGTGATTGCTGGTGAAAAATTAAAACTTGCTTTTCTTTTCCTTCTTGATTCCCCTGTACATTGCCTTCCTGCAAACAGCAAAATTTCTAAAAGCTCAGCAAGGCACTGCTATCAGAGCTAAGATATTAGTTTTTGAAAAGAAAAACAAACAAAAAAAAAGCTACATTGCATTACTGTAAGACCAGATGATGAAATATAACATAAAGGAAAATTGCCACATTTTGTGTGTGTGTGTGTGTGCGCACACGCACATGCTAAGGCACACAGAGGCATAGAAAGTTATGGAATTAAGGATATATATGTATATATAGATATATATATCACATCACATGTCTTTCTGTGGAACAAAAATATTTTGGAACAAAAAAAATTGGAAACAAGGGCAATGGTAGCAGAAAGGTTGAATTGAACAAAAGCTCTGGAACCAATCACAGGGCATATTTGAGATTGCATTTCCAGGCAAGCCTTGAGACCATTAAACCAAATATATGATATTTCATTAATTTTATCTTAGACCTCAGTTGGGAGAATGGTGTAGATAGACAGAGGTATGGTTTTACAGACTTAAAAGGACCTCAATAGTACATTAATTTTTAAGAAATCTTATTTGTTTACCTTTTTCATTTATTACTCTCAGCTGTGCTCATTGATTCTATTAGGTCTCACACTCGAGTCTCAGTAGCATAATAGTTAATATGACATGGGTCTTGTTCAGAATTCTACTTCTAGTATCTATCATGATTCTTGACACATGAGGCTTGATTAACAAATGTTCTATGTGATTGATTAATATTAAATTGAATTAATTTATGTTAAATTAATTGAGAAATGACTCTTAAATATGTATTCTCTATCTTCATCATCACTAACTTTGGTAGAATTCATGATTATCTCTTATTCCTTTATCACTTCCAAAAATGAAATCCTTCCAGTGCATTGTTTAAATCAACTAAATCACAACCCCCTCCCCAAAAAAAAGTCCCCCAGCGGCACTGCTGCTTACAGGATAATGTGTAAGTGACCTAGTATGACCATTAAGGACCTTTAAAGTCTTTGTTTCATCTCCATTTATTGACTCATTGATCACTACTCCTCCCCCTCAATTTTTATTTAATGTTATAGCCACATGCAATTACCATTTTCCCCTCAACATGCTATATTTTTTCATGCTGATACATATTACCTATGCCATGTACTTTTCTACATACACTGTATATTATTATAGATGTCTTGTGTTTGATATTTCCTCCCTGGAATATTTTCCAAATCTACAACTTTTAAATCCCTGTTCCTTCTTTAAGATCTAGTTCAAACATTACTTTAAGTCTTGAATATTTTCCTTCTTCCCCAAAGGAAATGAATTTCTCTCTTTTCTGTAGTTTCATAGCACTTTCCACTAACTCTTGTTGTAGCATTTTTACATTTAATTTTTTTTAAAACACTCAATCTATCCTGCTGAACTTTGAATTTAAGGAGAGAATCGTGTATCTTAATCATCTTTAGCCCCCCCCAATATTTATCATAGGCTATGATACACAGGTATTTAAATATTCTCCAAATTCCTAAAAGGTATATTTAAAACCAGTGGCTACAAACTCAGAATCTTCTAGGAGCCACATAAGCAACATAAATCATTACCTAGGCTGACTGGGCATTTTGACAAACAAGCAGTTGCACACCCTCCCCTCCCTAAAGGACAGGTATATTCTTGTCCACGTGATTGTTTTCTTATGGGAAAATGGGTCCAATATTGCCAGTCTTCAAGAAAACCCAGAAATTGAAGGTTTTATTTGAAACATGTCAACTTTTAGAGCAGCACCTGGGCCACAACGGTCAGGATTCACTAGTGGACGACCAATTTGCACTCATGCTCTAATGTATACAAAACTGATTTTGTCTGCCATGTTATTCATGTAGTCAGGGAATGCAACTTTTAAAATATGTTTTAATTATTATAATTCTCTCTTATGGCTCTCTGTATTCTATTTTGCAGCAGTACATGTCTTGGTGACTATGTGCATGAAAAAATTTTGTTTTCAAAATCCTTTTTTGAGTTCCTTCCCCTCCACACCTTCTCATGTTATTTCTCAGCTTATCCTTACCACTCTCCCAGCCCCCTGAAGGAAATTAGCCTTATTTATCCTTCTTTTCAGTAAAACAGGAATAATAAGATAATTGCATAAGGCAGTCATAAGGCATAAACAAAGAGGTAAAATATCCCAAAGTGTAATGGTTTATATTATTATTTCAGTAGGTATTAATTCCTTTTTTCTTGCCTCCCTTATTTTTTTTTTTTCATTTCTCTCTCCCATTCCAAATAAATATTATCTTCCTGGGCCTCACTCCACCAAGACTCTGAAAGGGGTAAAACAGTATAATTGTTCAATTACCAATAAAATAATTTTAGAACATAAGTTGCTCAATTACTTATCCTTTTTCAGTCATGCGTTTGAACCTAGTAAGGACTATCCATGCCTTGACTTGTTATTGATATGTCAGGCATGTGTTAACCTGGTGTAGAGGAGATTGTCAGCATCAAGGCAATGATTAAATGAATGTTGTTATTACCCCATAGTTCATTTCTTCACCAATATTCATCCCTTCCTTCATTCTACCTTAAGTAAGTATTTGGTTGAATTATTTCATTCATTTATTCATATGCTAATGATTCTCTGTCTCTCTCTCTGTCTCTCTCTCTCTCAACAAAATGAAAAGGTAACCTACAGAATGGGAGAAAACATTAGCAAACCATACAGGTGATAAAAGATTAAAAAAAAGATTAATATGCAAACTAAAGAACTTGAACAACTCAATAATGATAATAATGATAATGATAATAACCTGATTTAAAAATTGGCAAAGGACCTGAATAGGCATATTTCCAAAGAAGATATTCAAATGACCAGTGGGAATACGAAAAGGTGCTCAGCATCACTCACCATCAGAGAAATGCAAATCAAAACCGCCATGAAATATCATCTCACACCTTTTAGAATAGCTATTACTGAAAAGACAGAGATAAGTGCTGGCAAAGACATGGAGGAAAGGGAACTCTTGTATAATGGGTTCAATGTTGGTAAGAAGATAAATTGGTACAACTACTGTGAAAAACAGTATGGAGGTTCCCCCCCAAAATTATAAAAACAAAAACCAAAAAGCTACCATATGATCCAACAATTCCACTTCTGGGTATCTATCTAAAGGAAATGAAATCACTACCTTGAAGACATATCTATGGCCCCATGTTCATTGCTGCATTATTTACAATAGTCAAGACATGGAAAAACTCCCTCTATCCTTGATGGATAAACAGATAAAATGTGTGTGTATGCATTCAGACCATAAAAACAAAGGAAATCTTGCAATTTGCAACAGCATGGATGGACCTTGAGTCCTTAAGTCATAGAGAGAAACATAAATAGCGTGTGATCTTATGTATATGCAGAAGCTAAAGCAAACCAACTCATGGAAACAGCAGACTGGTGATTGCCAGGGTTGGGAGGAGATGGAGACATGCTGGTCGAAGGGTACAAACTTCCCGTTATAAGATGAACAAATTCTGGGGATGTACTGTGAAACCTGGTGACCATAGCTGAGAATACCGTATTGTATATTGGGAAGCCACCAAGACCTTAAAAGTTCTCACCACGCACACATACACACAAAATTCTAAGTATGTGAGGTGACATATGTGTTTAACTAACCTTATTGTGATAATCATTTTGCAAATATATACACATATCAAATCATTACATTGTACAACTAAACTATCACAATGCTGTGTGTCCGTTAATCTCAATAAAGCTAGAAAAGAAAGAAAAATATAGTTAACTAACTTTTGTAGGAAAAGATTATACTTATGTTAAAACAGAAGTGGTTGAGGTGGAATTCTTCTTCTTGATCAAACTTTCTTGAATACATTTTGATAATAATATAAGACAGGTAATTGCATTTTCAGCAATGAATGACAACACAAGGATGAGAAGCTGAATACAGCAATCAAAGAATAGAAAAGGGGTAAAAAATCTGATAAAAGATCTGTTTCTAGGGAACTGTGAAGAGAAATATAGAAAATCAGACCTGTAAATATAAATTCACCAATACTTATTTCAGCTTCAAGACTCAAGATGCACATGTTAATTGGATGTTCATACAAAACGAGATGTACCCACGTTTGCTATGTTAACATGGGGGCACACCCTGGAAAAAACAGAACAGGGGATGTACTGTCTTTATTGAACCAGCTTTGTCAAATTAAAAAACCAAAAACCAAAAACAAAAACAAAATCCAAAATGTAATGCCTAATGATTAGCTTATATGCTGTTTTTGTTAGTCATGTGAGACATGATCCACCAATGTGGCAAATAATTTCACATTAACTGCTTCATCCATCCATCCATCCATCCATCCATCCATCCATTCATTCAGTCAGTCAGTCAAGTGTAGCAATTGGTCAGGCAAAAAGGAGAAGTGAGGTTATACTAAGAGGTAAGATAAGACAAGATTCAGAGAAAGAACCATTCACAGTACGTTTTAAACTTGTCACAAAGACCACATTGCCAAGATCTTGGTACCACTCTGAGTCAGCTTACTTCTCCCCATCCTCTTTCTTTCTCTTATCTGTTTGGAAGGAAGAAAGTTTTCCACCAGCTCTTAAGATGATGCTCTAGATGCACATGAATTCCAACCCCCACCACACAGAAGGTCTTCAGAATCACAAATGCTTTGCAGCAAGGAAGGCTGTCATGGAAGAAGTAAGTGGCTAAAGCCCTGTCCTGTTTCCCAAGAGTATGATTATGAAATATATTAGAATCTGATTAACTTACCTATCCTCTCTCTATTTACATATATCACAATATCTTATGAGGCCTTAAACAAGCTGCGTGCTCTGGCAAGGTCTTATTTTCTACAGTCTGCAAAATGCATTTTAGGACATGTGGTGTGGGAGTATAACTTTGGGTCTTTGTGTCATGAACCCATGTACATTCAAATAAATACTTGTTTTCTTATTCTGTAGAAGTTGATTAAAAAGAAAAAAAACAAGCCCATCAAACCCTGCCATGATGTCTTCCTTTCCTCTTCTCTTCTACAACATGCTTCTAGACTTGTTTAGTTCTTCTTCCCCCTAAGGATTGCTCTCAGAATAAGTAAATACACCTATGACTCAAAGAGACAGACTAGCTATCAGTCTCTTGGGGAATTGCGATAGAAATGCACACTCAGGACAGGAGTCATTTGAATTTTAAAACCTCCCTTCCCTCCACCCCCTTCCTTCTGTGCTCTCAGCTGCCTGGGTGAGGGCCACAGAGGGATTTGGCTCCAAACTTGAGGTTGTCTCTGTCCTGACAACTTGACAGTTTAATAATTTAAACTCTTTCTATTCTCCCAAAGCACATGAACCGGCATTATCATGATTTTCTTTATTTTCTTTACTCTGCCTTTAAACCGTACTGTAGTCTTTGATATCATATCAGTGTCTAATGATAATGGGAGGTTTTTTTTGGTTTGTTTTTGTTTGTTTGTTTTTCAATTCTTGTCATCATAAATCTTTAAAATAATGAGGAGTGAACAGAGCCAGGTGTTTTTCTCATGTAATGAATTGTTATTAACTAAAGGGAAAGTGAGTCAATTTGGAGGGAGGTAAAGATGCATTCTAATCCATAGGGTCTGAAAACATCCTCTGAAACCTTGGAGAAATGACTAAACTGGTTCATACTTGCTGAGTTTTGAGTGATTAAAGAATTACATTCTCAGGAAGTCCTCTGAGAAAGTCCCAACAGAAGACATCATCTCTTATAACATATAAAAACTGAAGAACAGGGGAAAATGCATTCTTAAATGGGCTACAAAGACTTAACTCATGTGAGTAAAATCTTATTTTACTCAAATTACTTAAGTCAAAGTTAAGGATCTACTTTTGAAGGCTGATGCGTACAAAGACATCTCTGGGATAATTACCCATTTCTATTCACACTGAGAGGTACAGACCCAGCCCAACTATCAATAGAGAGCATCCTTTGCTCACATTATTATACAAGTAAAGGAAAATCAGGCTTTAGGGCAAATCCCTGGGTTCAATGAGGCTGTGAGGGAAAGCCGAACCGAGAATGTGGCCTGGAGTGGGGCTCTGCTAGACTTCTTCAGAAAGGTGAAAAGCAATGACATATGTATCATGTGATGGCTGAGAAGAGCCCATAAGCATGAACAACTTAGTAAGGCAGAATGGATAGTAAAGGAAAGGCTTTCTCTCTACACCATTGTATTTTTTCTTATTTGTAAGTATTATCTGCCCCAGTTTCCAAGACAAAAACCTTGCAGATTTTTCCCCACTCCTTTATCTGCCCATATCCAATCAACCATTAAATTCAGTTTCATCATCTTCAGACTGTATGCCCTATACTTCACCTCTTCTCCAGTCCCACTGTCATGTCTGCATGACATGTTCCTCAATGACCTCACTTATTTTCAGATGCCTGTTCAGGTGTCTTTTGCTGAAGACTTCCTGATTGCATGCCTGAAGTAGCCAGTATTCTAGAAGATCCAGAACATTTATTTTAATTAATTTATTTATTTTTTTAAATAAACTTATAATGTATTTTTATCCCCAGGGATACAGGTCTGTGAATCGCCAGGTTTACACACTTCACAGCACTCACCATAGCACATACCCTCCCCAATGTCCATAACCCCACCCCCCTCTCCCAACCCCCTCCCCCCAGCAACCCTCAGTTTGTTTTGTGAGATTAAGAGTCACTTATGGTTTGTTTCCCTCCCAATCCCATCTTGTTTCATTTATTCTTCTCCTACACCCTTAACCCCCCCATGTTGCATCTCCACTTCCTCAGAACATTTTTTAATGGTACAAATAGTAAGAAGGGATGAAGCACTCTGGAGGTGGTCCTTGCCTCATTCTGGAAAGAGCTATGGATTTATTTCATGGCTTTTGCATTAGCATTTCTGCTCTATCACAAACTTAATTCCTTAACATTTCACATAGCCATGTGCGATGTGAGGATATTACTACTTATGTTCAAAGATTACATGAGATAAGGACTGGCATATGTTCCTATATTGGATGTTCCATAAATATGGAGGAGCACAAAATATATTGTTTATAAAGCTGATTAATTTTTTGAGGGATAATGAGGACTCCTGAGGGAAAAGCAGGATGACATCCATTCTGCTCTTACATTTTCCTTAGACTCCTAGCCATATTCCACCAACATATAAATCAACATAAATTCTTGCATAACTAAGGTCACTTTTGAAATTCAAGTTTTAGAGTACGTACCTTAGGGTAATCCTGGAATTCCAGATTCTAACGTGAATGGCTGAGGTCATGGAACAATATTTTTAAGAAAGTACTTCTCCCTTCCAGTTGGTTGTCCCTCTGCAAACTCCATCCATGTTCACATTCGCCCGTCTGAATCCTACATTCCACTTCTCCCCATATTATTGAGAAATAAACTATGCTATCTTTTTTATTCCTTATTTCAATTTCCCTCTAGTTGACTATACATATAGTTCCCAAACTCATCCATCAGTTTTCAGTGATCTTTATAAAATCATAGATCTGGAAAAGAGCTTCAGAGATTCCTTTTTTTTTTTTTTTTTTTTTCCATTTAGCTCCGGTTTAAGTTGCAGAAATGGAAGCCCAAAAAGACAAAGTAATTTTCCCAAAAATATGATGCTATTTAGGAACAGTAGTGGACTTAAAACTTAGATGTTCTAAATTTAACTCAGCAAATGCTCTTTTCTTCACATGATGCTGCTTCTGAGTACTTTGGATAATTTGTTACATTGTAGTGTCATTTTTTACCTATTCTTAATCCCTCTGTAGATTCTATTTGCTTTTGTTCACTCACAATATATGAAATATATTAATCTTTTTGTAACATCTGACCCAGTTACCTTGGACCTCATGTGGTCATTATCTACCTATGCTAAATGACCACAAGTCTCCTTAAAAATATTGGCTGATGTCTGAAGCTACTGGGCCTCTTATTACAGTGAACTCCGTCAAAGATGTTAGTCTGATACTGACATAAATACAAAGAAATTGGTGTATCTTTTCTCGACTTTAGAAATATCTTCAGTGCAACCTACATTATTGTGACAGCCCCTGCAGGTTTGGAGACCACAAGATTGATGACTTGAAATAAAGAAGAAGGGCTCTCTGGACCCTTCGTTTTCTCAGTGGCTGGCATTATTTTGACAAACATTTTGTCATTATTGCTTAACAGAGGAATTGGTCTGTTTTTTTTTATATATATATATATCAAAATTATTACCTTCCCTGAATAATAAAAATCAATAAAGTGTCTTCTTGTGTGAAGTCTCCAGACAACCTTCTCTCAACAAATAATTAAACATTTGAATCAATTCCAGTACGAGCTTATTGTTCACAGCTTTATGAAACTTTCCTGCCTGACCATCTTTGCCTGGAATTCTGTTATTATTTAAAAGAGAAATAGCTTCTAATATGAGCTCTTGTGAAATTGAAACGAGCAACTCTATTTCATCTAAAGAGCAAATCTAGGCAAGACTGGTATTGCCCAGGGAAGAGAAACTGGTTCAGGCAAATTGAGACCTGACTTGAACTATAGCCGGAACTGAACTAAGATTGAACTCATTTTTTTTAAACTCAAACACTAGGAGAGCTTTATGGAAAACAATGACAGGGAAATCTGTTTAAGCTGAGTTTCTTTAAAAGGAAAGAAAATATAAGTTAAAATGTGTGCACATGTGGTGGTGATATCAACCAATACCAAGGTATGTAGAGATGTGGAATGACATCTGGGGAAATTTTGAATTAGACAAAATTAATGTTCAGAAACGGTTTCTTATTTTAGCCCTTAGTAACACATTCTGTTTAAGCCTTTCTATCTAAAAACTTTTATGACATGTACATAACTGAATTTGGGGGAAATCTGATCTTTGGAGTATGGGATCTCCAAACCTCCCCATTACTCTTAAAGACCAAAAATGTAGATCCTATTACATATGTGGACTTGTCTTCTCTTTTTTCTCTTTATTCCACCCAAAATGGTCCACTTTAGTTGCCCAAGGAGCCAAACCGTCACCTCCACACCACCCACCCTCAGAATATTTGCATAGGTATTCACCTACACCTGGAAGAATCTCATCTCTCTAAAACTTCCAAGATTAATATTGTTATCTTTTATGTCTTAGCTCAACTGTGGCTCTTCCATGGCCCATCCACGAGTGGACCAGTTATATATTCTTATAGCAACCTATCATTTTTATAAATTCACTTAACCAAAGTTTAAAATTAGGTATATGTGGGACACCCGGGTGGCTCAGAGGATTAAGCCTCTACCTTCAGCTCAGGTCATGGTCTCAGGGTGCTGGGATTGAGCCCTACATCGGGCTTTCTGCTCAGCGGGGAGACTGCCCCCACCTGCCTGCCTCTCTGCCTACTTGTGATCTTTCTCTTGTTAAATAAATTAAAAATCTTAAATAAATAAATAAATAAATAAATAAATAAATAAAATTAGTTATATGCTTGTGTAGTCATTTTATTAATATCTGCCCCCCTCCAGTGGGCTGTAAACTTCATGAGGACAATGTTATGTCTGTTATGTTCAACATTATCATATAAAGACTATTAGATATTTAAATATGTGTTAAATGAAAGAATGAATGGATTTCTCTTTCTTTCTTTCTTTCTTTCTTTCTTTCTTTCTTTTGCATTTAAACACTGGAGAAGAGATTGTGATTTGTTAAAGATTGAATTTCAGGAATTAAGATATTTTTGGTAAGTGGGAGCTAACCTAAATTTCCTCAGAAATGGAATTTCCACTCTAAATTCCATCAACAACTTTGCTTCTAAACTAGCCCTGCTATGGTCACCAAATCTTGCCAACCATGACTAATAACCTGGTTCAGGTAACTAGGGATGCATAATCTTCATATTTTATTCAGAAGTTACTTATTTCACAATCCAAAGAAAGGTTTTCTTTCTTTCTTTTTTCTCTGAGTTGGCTCAGCCAATTGGGTGACTGACTCTTGATTTTGGCTCAGGTCATGATGTCAGGGTTGTGGGATCGAATCCCGAGTTAGTTCTGTGTTCTCCATGGAGTCTGCTTGGGATTCTCTCCCCCATCCTCTGCCCCTCCCTCTCCCTCTGCCTCTCCCCTGTTCCTGCACAATCTCTCTCTCAGATAAATAAATAAATCTTAAAAAACAAAAAAACAATGAGAGTTTTTCTAATAATCTTTTTTTGGGAGAAGGCGGTAGGAAGTTTTACACAACCATTGGAAAGGGAGTGAGGGGAAGTATGAGGGAGAAAAGAAAGTATGATTACATAATAACTAGCAAGATATTTAGAATGCCTGCTCAACAGAAATTTATAGTCAAAATAAACTTTGAAAGTAATCTATTCCTCTTATCCACTTCCCAGTGCTCCACCAAATTACAAGTTAAGGGTACCAGTATTTTGTGATGGAAAGAACACTGAGAGACTCATTCAAAAGGTGCTCATTGAACATTTGCTCCAAGCCAAGCATTGTACTTGTCTTTGTAGATACAGCAATAAAAAAACAGTAGTCTGATCTATTTATTAGTAGACCTGTGTTCCTATGACAGACAAATCAGTTTGTTTTTCAAAGATTCAGGTTCTTTTCATCTGTAAAAAGTACACGAACTACCTTAGATAATTGTTTTTAAAGATCTTACTATTTTATTTGAGAGAGAGAGAAAAAACAAGCAGAGGCAGAGGCAGAAGGAGAGGGTGAGGGAGAAACAGACTCCCCACCAAGTAGGAAGTCCGATGTGGTGCTTGATCTCAGGACCGGGGATCATGACCTGAGCTGAAGGCAGACGCTTAATGACTGAGCCGCCGAAGCGCCCCACCTTAGACGATTCCTAACATTACTTTTGGTTCCAGCATACTCTATAATTTATAACTTTAGGATATATTATTTTTTCATTCGTCCAACAAAGATTTGTTGAGCCTTTACTATGGATGCTATAAGCCCATTTTTAAAGCATTGGAAATAAAACAGTACAAAAAACAGACTTTGGCCTCATGGAATTTGTGTTTTATTGCGGAGGTCTATAATAAGAAGGATAAACTAGAGCATATATTAGGACATAATAAATACCATCGAAAAATAGAGTAGGGGATAACAATAGAGAGTTCAGGGAGTAAAGAATACAATTTAAAATATAGTGGCCAGGGGTGCCTGGGTGGATCAGTGGGTTAAAGCCTCTGCCTTCGGCTCAGGTCATGATCTCAGGGTCCTGGGATGGAGCCCCACATCGGGCTCTCTGCTCGGCAGGGAGCCTGCTTCCTCCTCTCTCTAACTGCCTTTCTGCCTACTTGTGATCTCTGTCAAGTAAATAAATAAAATCTTAAAAATATATATATAGTGGCCAACATAGACACCAAAGAAAAGATGAGATTTAAGCAAATACATCAAGGAAGTAAATGTGACACATCTAGAGGAAGAGTAGTTTAGTCAAAGGGAATAACTTCAAAGGATTAGCTTACGTTTACGCCTGAATGTTTACCAAACATCAAAGGGGCCATTGTGGCTGGTGAGGGTAAAGAATTGAGATCACCCAGGTTTGACTTTCAAGTCACATGGGGCCTTGTAGGCCACTGCACTCTTGGTGACCTGAGGACTCAGTTGTTGGAAGGATTTGATCAAAGCAGTGACATTATCTCAATTGTGTTTTAATAGGATTAATCTGAATTCTGTGTTTAGAATGGGTGGGGAGAAGGGTGGTAACTTAGAAGTAGCAGGAGTAATTAGGAGGCTATTGTAATAGTACAGGTGAGAGATAATGGTGACTCAGACTATAGTGGTAGCAGTAGAGGTGGTGAGAAAGGATTAAATTCTGGGTGTACTTAAATGCAAGACCAACAACATTAGCTACTAGATTGGCAAAGGGGTTCAAAAGAAAGAGAAGAGTCAAAATGATGCCAAGATTTTTGGTCTGAGAAAGTAATTTTTCATTAACCGAAATAGGAAAGCCTCTAAGCAGAATAGTTTTGTGAGGTAGGGGAGGAAGAATTCAATTTCAGAGTTTTTGTTTGTGGTGCCTATGAGAAAGTCAAGGGAAAAGTTCAGTAGGCATTAGTGTACACAAACCTGATGTTTAGAAGTAAATGGGAAACTTTAGGAGTCAGGAAGTATACATGGTATTTGAAGCCATAGAGTGAGATTATCAAGGGAGTGAGTAGAAACCAAAAAGAAGCTCAATACCTGGAAGTACGTTGGATTTAAGTGGTCAGTGAGATGAAGAGGAGCTAATGAAGAAGACTGAGAAGGAGTAAGTGAGTAGTCTGTGAACGTGGAGGAAACCATGAGAGCATGATCTGGAAGAGAAGTGGAAAGAATGTATCAGGCAAGGAGGAAAGATCACCAAAGTCAAATCTTGCTGATATTTCAAGCATGGCAGGGTGAACACTTTTGCTCCAGTCTCAATCACTTGATTGTATCAAAGTGGTGGTCAGAGTGACTCTGGAAGACAGTTTTAAGGACCGTGGTAAGGATCAAACTGTGTTATTCTTTAAGGGCTCCTGATCTTAGAATAGATTCTCACAGGCATCATACTTGCAACCAAGAATTACTCAATGTTGAATCAAATAGTTCAAGCGTCTTCATGAATAATATTCTGTGGTTCATAGGGTACAGTCTCAGTTCAATGATTAGGAATTCACATTAGAAGCCACAGGTGACTAGTTCTTCCAAGAGTGAAAGCAGACCAACCTCCCTAATGTGATGACACCCAATCTTTGTATAATCTTCCAGGGTGTGTCATTCACAAGACACATTGAAAAAAAAAGTTATAAACTGGTGTGTCCATCTCTTATTGGTTGTGTATTCCAAAAGATTAGATCATCCTCCCAAATATATATGGTTTATTTTAAGAACCTATGTTTTTACCACCCCCTCTCCCAGCATTTGTTGAGGCATTTATATTTATATTTTCAACTATACCATGTCTGGGATTTAAGCATTGGCTTAAAGTTTGGTTTCACATAATTTGATTTAAGCTCTGGTTACAATAGAGCCTTTTGTAAATTAGTGAAAATTAGACATATATTTCTTGTCTTGTTCACTGAAGTTTCTTTTATGCATAAATTTGTTCCTTGTTCTTGGAGTATCCTCTCACCATCTTATGAAGACTACTATTGATCCTTTATTGTCTTTCTTCAGTGACATCCACTCTTTCCCAAATGTTACCCCATGTGCCCAGATGTTTTCTTCTCTTTACTACCAATGCACGTTTGTCTTACCTCTATGATTCCTCTGCATTTATTTCTACTTCAGTTGACTTTTTTTTTTTTTTTAATCTTTTTTCATTAGACTGTGGGCTTCTGGGCATGGACTCAAATGCTGACTTCTCTTTATATTTCTGGCACTCACCAGTTGTGTATCAGTTTTCTTTTGGAGATTGATGTCTTCACATTTATGATACTGTCTTCAATCGCACATACAAACTTCATCCCCTCATCATAGACTTCTGGGTTAAAATATTGAGCCAGTATCCTTTCTTGTATTCTGTAATCAATTAGTAATTATTTTCACAAACTACCATTCCTCAAATCCCATTGGTATGAGATTGAAGAGATAGCTTCATGCCATTTATCTTTTTTTTTCTCGACCACACCATTAAGATTTTATTTAAAAGCAGCCCCGTTGCATCCAAATGGCAATACTTTAATTTGTAGTCTTGTGATTAACTACTTCTACACTGCTATCAGTTGAATGTTTGTGTCCCTCCTGCCCCCAGTTCTTATGTTGAAACCAAATATAACAATATAATAGTAATTTTATGGTAATTTGGAGGTGAAGCCTTTTGTAAGTGATTATGTCTTTCCAGAAGAGCTCTCATAAATGAGATTAGTGCCTTTGTAATAGAGACCCCATAGATCCGACCCCCTCTCTGCCATGAAAGTTTATAGCAAAAGACATCTGTCTATGGGCCAGGAAGTTGGCCCTTGCTAGACATTGTCTTGCAGCACCTTGATCTTGGACTTCCTAGCCTTATATATTTTTGCCTATTTATTATTTATTTTAAAGTTTTGCTGAAGTAACTTGCATGTCTGCTCCCTTGATCCCATTATAAGAGAATCTTCCAAATAATGTAATTGCTGAGAAATCTTAATAGATGTTACAAATTGCCTGATTTAAGTATATAACTGAAAATGGATCATAGATAATATAAATATTCTATTAATCAATTCTGTTTTCTTAAAATCTTTGTATATATTCTATGAGACAACCAAATTCTATATTCTCAGACAATGGCATATGGTTTATATGGTACATATCCAACATCAGACTAAGAATAGGAGCCAAGTCCTTGATAGAGAGACCAGATTGGAAGGTTTCAAGATTGGAAAATCAGACATACTCAGTGGAGTCAGCAGACACATAATCATCCCACTGAAAGGAAGTTGAATGCAAATCTTGACGAGTATTGAGAATAAATAAATGCATCTTAAGAGAGTCTGTGGCCCTTTAGTACCCAGGGGATCTAGATAGAGGTGATAGACAGGTGTACCAAAGACTACGTGGATCATGATGAGGAGGAACAAGAGGGATAAGAGAATAAATATCCAATTTGAAAGACCTGGGATAGCACTGAAATGAATAATTGTCATTTAAAAATATATACAGAATACCAGGTGCTTTATATACAATATCTATTTTGAGTTTTTCTAAGGTAGAAATAATCAGGCCCATTTTTCAAAAAAAGAAAACTCAAGTCTAAGTTAGATTAGGTAATTTGCCCAGTGTTGCAAAGCTAGTAAGTATTAGTATAAGGTTCAATGCAGATGTCTGAGCCCAACGCCAGGACCACACCACTACCTGGTGTGTAACCAATCTGGGATTCGGGCATGTGAGTACAAACATGAAACTGATTTACTGAAACTCAAATGTAAGATGGATATCCTATCAGAAAAATAAAGCAAACCCATTTACTAAAAGCCAGACACATTCTAGAGGTAGATCCCAATAAAACCAACTTTATGTTTCATCTTCCAGATGACTGAGTAAATATTCCTGAGCCCTTCTGCAATGAGGCAGGATTGGTCCCAGTCCTCTGCATGTGGCCAGGCATGTATCTTTGAAAGCCAAATCACTCAACAGAGTAAAGAAAAGTTGAAGGTAGTAGGAGCCCGGGAAGGGATCACATGAAGTAATTGAGTATGTAAAGATTAGTTTCATTGTTATCTGAAACATATATCTCAAAATGTCCCCTGCTAAACAGCCAAATCCCACAAAATAACTATACTTTGGCTGCAAATGAAACATCTAATTGCCTTTTATTGGCTGATCGTGGAGCATATTTATATAAAGATTTATAATCAAACTCACAACAAAATTCAGAAGCCAGGATATTGAATTGTTTATATGTGGGGGTGGGCTGATTGGGAGAAGGGCGTGGTTTGGATTGTGAATTCAGCCACATTCTAGTACTTTTCCCTTGCCCATCACTGCATCCGTCCAAGGAAAGGTCAATGGTGATTGATAATTGGTACCAACTTGTCTCACAAAAATTAGAAATCTTTTAATGAATAGAGTAGCTGAAGGACTTTGTAGTCAGCACGAGTATCATACTGGGTTCATTCTCCAGGCATCCTTTACTTTATAGAATAGCTGTGTCCCAGCCAAGTGAATTAAATGTGATTTTTTTTCATTGGCTCTTTTAAAAATCCAATCTCAACATGCCAATCCCAGAGGGCTTAATGGGTTAGGGGTTCAGGTGGTAGTCAGCGTCATAGATTATCTAGCAATACTTCAACAATGGCAGCCCTTAAGAATCAACAGGATGTGAAAGAATGGTATTAAGCTGGAGATTTGGACAATTGGGTCATAGTTTGCCACTACCTACTATGGGGCCTCGGATATTTTCATTTCTCTGTTCTTCTAGCTTGTGAAATGGGACTATGTCGAACCACTGATCATTACAGTTTGCCTGTGTTTAAGGGTTCTCTGCCACTCTCCCCTTGGTTCTAAAATCCCACATGCCCCGTGAATCACATACAGATCCATTATATGTTCTGATGTTAACAAAGGCTCTGGGTAAAAGAAGTTTTGTAAAAGCTGTGTTGAAGCTAAACAAATTTCTTTCTTATGTGTGGATGTTTTGGTGTCTTCAATAAACGAGACTCACCAAAAATGGAGGGCAAACATTTTTTTTTTTCCAGATTTCTAACTCTTTCCAAAAAAAATGTTTTTCCTATGCTTCTGACTCTCAGGTTCTTAGACCATGCAAGTTTCCTGCTTCATGAGGGGAAGATCAGATTTTCTCTCTTGAAGTTTGGAAATTGGAATTCAACCAAACTGAGACTTTTTCTTGAATGGTGCTGATAATCTATGGCTGCATCCAAGACAGAGGATTACAACTGAGTTCACCTGCATCTAGAAGCAGGGAAGTATGGTATATATATAAAGAAGAGCAGATGTGAGAGCTTGTGTTCATCCAGAGAGAAACCTACACTGTCTGGAGATGCCGGTTAGTGCCAGTTTGTGGACCACTGACAGGCCCAGCAGCCCCTTTTGAACTTGAGTTTTCTGCCCAACCCTCTACCATACCTATAATTCCCTTGGCCAGGGCAAGTCCCTCTGTCTTTCTGTTTCTCAAAACCACTAGCTAGATTTAGATACAGATGATATAATCAATGCATTCCCCTCTTCATGAGCTACTAAGAAGATCAGTGTTCTATAGAACATCATATGCATCAGCATAAGGCATAAGATTATCTAATGATGACATTGCTACTTCTGCTGCTACTAATAATAATATAAGCTAACATATGTGCCTAGCATTCATTATACAAGAACATTTCTTTCCTCTACTTTTTGCTTAGGTATTTATGTTATGTGATTTATGAGAAGTGATTATGCTTGAATGCTACCAATATATCAGGTGTGGTTCTAGACCCTTCATAAACATTATTTATTTAAGCAATAAAGTGGCTTAGTGAAATAGATATTCCTATCCTTGTTTCCAAAAAGAAGGAGAAGGAGAGGAAGAGGAGGAAGAAGAGGGAGAAGAAGAAGAAGAAGAAGAAGAAGAAGTAGTAGTAGTAGAAGAAGAAGAAGTAGAAGAAGAAGGAGGAGGAGGAGGAAGAAGGAAGAAGAAGGAGGAGGACGAAGAAGGAGGAGGACGAAGGGTAGGAGGAGAGAGAAAGAGAGGAGGAGAGGAGGAGGAGGAAAAGGGAGAGGAAGAAAAAGAGGAAGGAGGAGGAGAAGAAGAAACAAGTATTCTGAGAATTTATGTATTTGTGTAAGGTCTACAGCTACCAAATGGCAGAGGTGTTTTCTTAGCCAAAGTCAGTCAGACCCTCAGGGTCTTTGCAGTTTTGTTAAGCTGTGGTTCACTAATTTACGATGATACACAGTCATGCCTTCCACTCTCCTCTTCCTCCTCTCTACCTTATGTTCCTTCTGAATTCTTTCCTCTCTATCCCCCTTCCTCATTTTGCCTTTCCTACTTCTCTCTCTCCTTCCCTTGATTTGTCCTTCTCCTTCTCCCTTCCTTGCATTGCTAGAATTGAGTATTTTACAGGCTGCCCCAGATATTCCTAAATGTTATCTCCTCTGCTTTGGCAAAGTGTGTCTTTTTTGGTCTCACTCCTCCTCTTGCCCTGTCCCTGTTATGACTTTGTATTCTTTGCCAACCCCACCCCCCACCCCAGCCTCTGAGATGGCCTCTAAAAACCTGCATTTGTCCCAACACATTCCGAGGAAATGTACATTTCCCATAAGGCCCCCACTTAATTTTTATCACCAGCACCACTAAAATAACTGCTCTCAATACATTCATCCAAGACTTTCACAGCCAGCATCCCCCTTTCCTTTGCTTCCTTTGCTTTTTTAAACCTGTCAGGAAAAGGTGTTCAGAAATATTTCATTTTGTTGCTACTCAGAGCAGTGATTTTCCATCCTCACCATTTCAGGGACTGTGAGTCAGTGCTGAGAACTGGCTTGTGATTTCTTCAGCTCTGTTCAGACTGGAAAGTGCACAGAGCTCCATGCCTGTCTCTATTCTCTAATAAAATGTTCCCAGTGTTTGATGCAGGTACCGAGACTGTGCCTTACCTCTACTCTCAATCCTTCAGCTCATTTTTTTTTTTTTTAACATTCTCTGGAATCTTCCAACTGCTACAAAAAGCACACTATCGAAAGCTTGTATTAGACTCTCAAGAACATGACAAGTGATTCAGAGCAGGGTTATCAAACCTTAGAAGCTCTGTGGTGTGTTCTGACTAGTTCTATGGAACTTCCATTTTGAAAATAACCTCCCTGAGCAGTTTTTGCTATAGACAATACCTAAATGACTCAGAACAAATATTATTCTGGCCCTGTGATTTTTAGTTTATATTTGCATAGTAATTGTTTTGGAATTGTTAATCCCTCCTATGCAAAAAGGAGAAGAAGAACAAGGGCAAGAGGAAGAGAATGAAGTAGAGGACAAGGTGAGAGAGGAAGAAGAGGAAGAGGACTCTGTGGCCAAATACATTTGGAAAACCCTGTTTTAAGCAAAATTTTAAAAATGTCTGCACTTTGTGCCTTCTTACAGCCTGTTTTGAGAATATTCTGGATGAGATTCTTCAAATTTTATAATCATTTTCTACCCAAGAGCTTTTTGTTTCCTATAGATGATCGCATCAAACTAGAGTTTTATAAAACATGCTTCAGGAAATAATGTACTCTTTGCTTCTTTATAGAATCATAGAATCATCAACACCATTCATGTTCATTCATTCATGCATACTTGTATTCATTCATTCATGCACTTATATGCTCATTCAACTTTTTAACTAACATTCACTCTGATCTAGGCACCAGAGATAAAAGATGAATGAGATAAGATCTCAGTCCCTAAAAAATCCAAGTTCTAGTTTAGGAGATGGACATTCGGATGGAGAGATGATTAAACATTGAGGTAAGAGCAAGATCACGGAAATAGATATTGTGTGAGCATACCACAGAGAGAATAAATGTTCATGTAAAATTCATGGGTGAGTCCCTTATTCACAAAATGGGGACAATAATACTTCTTTCATGGGATTGTTGGAAGATGCAATCGACTACACTGGAAAATGACATGATTCATGTAATCTAGTGATTTGTGTTCTGTGGATTTGGGAGCAAAGGAAACCATTAAAAGAACCCGTGAAATATTTCAGGAAAGAAGCACCAAAGGTATGAGAAAGGGAATTAACTGTAGGACCAGCGAGGGGTGACCAATGAGAGAGACATGACGTCAAATCTATGTGAGAAGTGGTCTTGACTAAATGGGACCAGAGAAAGAGCTCAGCAAATGTTTATGTTGAATTAACTTCATTGTTTGGGTCACAGCTGGATCTGAAGAGCTGATGGATTCTAGTCTATCCATGCAGAGCAACAGTAGAAATCTGAGATGAGTCAGTTCACTTTGCTATTTTTAGTATATTTTCCATTTCTCATCTCTAAACTTTTCCTTCTAGTCTCTGGCTAATTTCATCTCAGAACCCCACGTTGCACTACTCCAGTGAATTGACTGCCCCCTTTGGGTTCTCTCTATACTCTGAACTACTGCCCCCTTGTAAAGTCAAGTCAGCTGATCAGAACTCAGCATGACCCAGCGCTGGATTCAGGATGGCTCTTGCATCTGGCTGCACCTCCCACAAGGCAGGGATCTAACATGTTGCTTTATGATGCTCTTTTGCAAAACTGAAGTACAAAGTATACTATATAAAACCAAATTCTCTTCTCTTGTAAACTGCATGCTAAAAACCTTTAAGTCTCAGCGGGAGGTTGGATCTGAATCAAGCCCCAAAATAGTTCTGGCAACTTTCATGAAAAAGGCAATACACATTTATTATATTTAATATATTTTAACATAATTTGGGTACATTTGCTGCTTGTTCAGATTTTTTGGTGTGGATTTTCTTTTTCCTTTAGAACGTATTTTTTTTTTTTTTAATGTATGATCTGATAGTAGAATGAGCAAAAAGGGGGAAAAAATAGAGAAGACAACTTCGGCTTGTGTGGTATCCACACCTTCCAGGTGTTTGTCCTGAATTTTATTATTTAAGATCCACTCTCTAGTGGCAGCTAACTGGGAGTGCAGCAAATTATTAGGCTTGTCCTTGAACTCTGCAGATTAATGAAGGGCGCTAGTCAGAGAATAGTAAACCTCAGAAGCTACATCAGAGGCCACAATTAAATGGGGACAATGGTGTCAGTATTTTCTTGTTGGTAAAATGTTTTTCACATATTTTCACATACCTCAAGAGGCTTCATTTCACATATGAGGAGACCGAATTGTGAGATTTTAAAATCCCTTTCCCAGTGTCATGCATATGGTAATTGTGGATACCAGGGCAAGCAATTCATGTCTTTTAATTCCTTTAATTATTTGAGTTATTTCCACCAGAACACATGACTTATAAATCCCTCATTCATTTGTTCATTCATTCATGCATTCATTTAAGACTTATTGCTTTTAAAAAAGGAATTATTGTGTTCCTATTATATGTTAGGTATTAGAAGTGTGTTTTGAAAAATCTCTATATACATCCAATGATATTGGAGCTTGATGTTGGATTTACAGATGAGGAAGCTAAGGCAAATAAATATATAACTATAAATAAAATAACTATGTTGTTTTCTTTTAAAAAGCTAATTTGTGGGGCACCTGGGTGGCTCAGTGGGCTAAAGCCTCTGCCTTCGGCTCAGGTCGTGATCCCAGGGTCCTGGGATCAAGCCCCGCATCAGGCTCTCTGCTTGGCAGGGAGCCTGCTTCCTCCTCTCTCTCTGCCTGCCTCTCTGCCTACTTGTGATCTCTGTCTGTCAAATAAATAACTAAAGTCTTTTTTTTAAAAAAAAAGCTAATTTGTGGTAGAACTGGGAAGAGACCAGGACTCTGGATAAGAAAAAAAGAAAATAAAGAAAAAAGCTACCTATAAATCATGGTTGCATAAATGAAATCTTATTTTCCACCTCCTTCCATTATAATGGTAGAAATGTTTTATCTTCACTTCTGATTGATTTCCAATAGGCAGTGGCCCTGAACACTTTTAACTGTCTCCCTTTCCTGAACAGACCCTCTTCCCAGCCAGATTCCTCTGTCTAGTAGATGACTTTTAAACAAACTTATTTGTTAAGAGGAAATCAATATTGTGGGAAAACACAGAATTGAATGAACATTTTCTGATATAAGTCACATTTTACTCTATTTTTTATCCATTTGCATGTGTAGATGAGGAAATTGTAGGCTGTTTTCTCACATTTGGATTTATCTATAGCATAGTTTGCCTGCACTTTTAAAAATATGTTTGTATCAGTTTATGTTTATAGGTACAAAAGAAATAATACATATTTCTATTTACACTTAGATCCTCCATCTTAGCAAAATTGCAGAGGAAACAATAGACACATAGAATAAGAAAACTGGAAGAGATTTCAATCACTATTTCTAGTCATTCTTAATTTTTTGGAGATCAAAGCTTATTTTAAGAATTTGATTAATTAGGGGCGCCTGGGTGGCTCAGTGGGTTAAGCCTCTGCCTTCAGCTCAGGTCATGATCCCAGGGTCCTGGGATAGAGCCCCACATCGGGAGGGAGCCTGCTTCCCCCTCCTTCTCTCTGCCTGCCTCTCTGCCTGCTTATGATCTCTGTCACATAAATAAGTAAAATCTTTAAAAAAAGAGAATTTGATTAATTATATTTCAATGGAAAGGCCTTTTCATTTTTTGTTGTTTTTACAGAGAAATATTCAGAAGGAAACAGCACATGTTGTCTCTAGGAAAATCAAATACACATACAGTGTTACAAAATATTGTGTGTAATATCAAAGAGTCCATGGTTCTCTGAAAAAATGTATAACATTCTATGGTCCAGGGACCTCCCAGATAAGAACACAGTCCTACAGTATAAATGCTGTGAGGACAGAGGCTCTGTGTCTGCGATTTAATGTCATGTTTGAAGCATCCCAAACTGTGCCTGGTTCATTATGGTTTTCCACAAGCTTTTTCTGAGTGACCCAAAGGATATTATATTACAAGGGGCTGTAGGTATTATTTAATACGGTGCTTTCTTTTTCACGTTTTACCCCAAAAAACCATTTCCTGTAATGCAACATGACATAGATAATAAATTCAAAGACTGGTAAAAATAGAACTGTTGTAGATGAACCTGGAGTGGATCAAAGCCCAGAATCTTGTCCATCTTCACTTGCCCCATCTGTAAAACCTTGGCAGAAGTTTCAGGGAATTCCTCCTTTTACAGATGAAGAAGTAGAGGCACTACTATATTAATTAGTGAAGGTCACGCGGCAAATAAATTTGATCCGATTCCCAATCCCAAATGATGATTTTTATTGACTATGCTGTAATCATGCCTTCTGAAAAGTTTATAACCCTAAATTGAAAATGGTTGGCAAAACCAATGATCTAAGCAGACTTCCTCAACAGACACATGAAGAGACAGAGGCACATTTTGTGAAACAACACAAGCATGATCTTTCAGTTTGGTCTTCTTCGTGCTAAGCAGCCTTAGAATACAAGGAGCATTTGATTCAACAGATTTACATTTTTTCAACCTGATAATGTATTCCAGGCATTTCTAAGTGCTGTAAATATAGTGATTAATACCTGTTTTTAAGGGATTTGCGAGCTAGAAAGGAAGACAGAGAGAAAATAGTTGCAGTGCAACATGATACGTTATAAGATGATCCATCTCTCCATCTCACGTCCCCAACTCATTGGTGGATCTTACTGATTATATTTTTGAAATCGGATCTACCCTCATTTTTGTCACCCTAGTCCAGACTGCCATTACCTCTCACCTGGATTGTAATAGTAGCCTGTTAACTGGTCTTTTGCTTTCATCTTTACTTCCCTGCAGTCGGTATTCAACACAGTACCCAGAAGAATTCTTTTAATAACATAAGAGAGAGCATGTTACTTCTCTGAGCAAAATCCTCCAATAGCCTCTGACTTCAGAGTGAAAAGAGCTTACAATCAAAATAACACCTTTTAGAATCTGTCTCCTGACTGTATCTCCTGTCCCAACCCTTATTACTTCTCATTCCACTCAGCCACTGTGAACCCTTGACTATTTTTTCTCAGACATACCAACTCATGTCACCCCTGGCAATTGACGTTGCTCCATCCTCTACTGATATACCCTTTCCATGATTTTGATGGAGCTCACTCCTTCGCTTCAATCAGACCTCTGTTCAAATACGACTTTCCTAACATAGCTTCAAGGACCTCCAGATATAAACATGCTAATCACCACCTCCATCCTAGTCTACTTTTTCACTCTGTGTGTGTGCGTGCGTGTGTGCTTGGGAAAATTATGTTGAGCAGATTTAGATTCACAACAAAACTGAGAGGAAGGTACAGATTTCCCATATACCCCTACCCACATACGGAAATAGCCTCGCCTCCTTATCAACACCTTCTACCAGAATGATACATTGGTTATAATGGATGAACCTACACTACACATCATGCTCACCCCAAGTCCACAGTTTACATGGCAGTTAACTCTTGGTGTTGTGCTTTCTATGGGATTGAACAAAGTCACAATGGCATGTAGACATCATTATAGTATCATACAGCCTATTTCCTCTGCCCTGAAAATTTTCTGTGCTTTGCCTGAATTCCTCTCCTCTACCTCCCCAACTCCTGGCAACCACGATTTTTTTTTTACCACTATGATTTTGCCATTTTCAGAATGTCATATTGTTAAAATCATAAGCATGTAGCCATTTCAAATTGGCTTCTTTCACTTAGTAATATACATGTAAGGTTCTCGTATGGTTTCATGGCTTGATACCTTGTTTCTTTGTAGCACTATATAATATTTCATTGTCCACAATCTATTTATCCTTTCACCTACTGAAGGATATCTTGGTTGCTTCCAAGTTTTGGCAACTATGAATAAAGCTGTTATAAACATACGCATGTAGGTGTTTGTGTGGAAATCATTTTTTAGTTCCTTTATATACGAAGAAGCACATACGATTGCATGATTTGTGTATCATATGGGAAGGGTATGTCTAGTTGTATAAGAAACCACCCAACCATCTTCCAGAATGGCTATACCATTTTGCATTTCTACCAGCAATGAATAAGAGTTCTATTGTTCCACATCCTTGCCAGCATATGGCATTGTCAGTATATCAAATTTTGGCCATTCTAATAGGTACACAGTGGTATCTCATTGTTGTTTTAATTTGTATTCCCTTAATGATATGCGGGGTGGGGCACCTGGGTGGCTCAGTCTGTTACACAGCTGCCTTCAGCTCAGGTTCTGACTGGGATAGAGCGCTGCATCTGGCTCTTTGCTCACTGGGAATCCTGCTTCTCCCATACCTGCCATTCCCCCTGCTTGTCCTTGCTCTCTGTCTCTCTCTCGCTCTCTCTCTATGTCAAATAAATAAAGTCTTAAAAAAATGATATGTGGGGACATCTTTTTTTTTTTAAGATTTTATTTATTTGACAAAGGGAGTGAGCAAGTGCTGGGGGAGGGGCAGAGCCAGAGGGAGAATTGACTCCCCACTGAGTAGGGAGCCCAAGGTGGGGCTCCATCCCAGGGCCCTAGGATCATGACCTAAGCCGAGGGCAGATGCTTAACCAACTGAGCCACCCAGGTGCGCCTTGGGGCATCTTTTTATATGCTAATTTGCCATATATGTATCTTCTTTGACGATGTGTCTGTTACTGTCCTTGGCCCATTTTTAAAACCAAACTGTTTTCTTGTTGTTGAGTTTTAAAATTTGTTTCATATTTTGGATAACAGTCCTTTATCAGATGTGCCTTTTGCAAATATTATCTGCCAATCTTTGGCTTGTCCCTTCATCCTTTTCATTCTATTTTATCATTATTAATTGCACCTATCAGTAACTATCCTTAAATCTGTATTTCTCCATTATCTTTCTTCCCAACTAGACTGTAAACTCCTTGAGGACAGGGACTTTGAACTGTCCATAGCTATGGTCTCAGCACAATGTCCAATGCATGTATATCACTCAATATATATTTAGGGAACAAATAAATTATGAATTAATTAATGAGTCCAAAGTAGGCATAATGTTTTGTGAGTACTTGCAATTTCACAATGTGAATATTTCTAAGACAGCATATATTCCTCAGAATAGTTGAAGCTTAACATCTCTTTTGAAAATGTATTTGTGATCCTGAAATCCAGCCAATGCCGAAGACTGTCTTGTATCAGATGAATATTCTCTTGGGCAAGTCAGACACTGATCCTCCCTGGCTCTTTTTGGGTATATATTCAAAATGGTCAACACAAGACTAGCTCCTATCTATTTGTGGAAAAGATAAATGCTTTGGAGTTCTAAAAGCTGGAATGGACTCCTAGCTTTGTACCTTAACATCTGGAAGATCTGAAAAACTTCTCTAACACCAAGGATCCCCGATTTGTAAAGGAGGTGGAATATCTCCTGTAAAGATTTGCCATTAAGTATTAAATATAAAAGTATTTGAAGCACTGCAAATAGCTTTACCATAATTACCCTTAATATATTTCAGAGGTTGGGAGAATTTCTCCATAAAAATCACATTTTTCTAGACCTGAGAGCATTTAAGATGTTATTATTCTGCATCAAGACTGATTGTCAATGGCTTGGCCACTGGATTTCTACTTGTCCTTTGGGAAGCTCCTTCAAGTCTAATTGACCTCATTGTCAGGACATGTTTCTTAATGTTTGGACAGCATTTTCATCTCTGTATTCCATACTCTAATTTCTATTTTATACCTCCATGGGGCAGCATAACAATCTTCCTCCTTCTGTGTGTATGCCCTTCAAATATTTATGTTGTTAGTATGTCCCTCCTTAGTTATGCTTGATCTATGCAGACAGTATTTAGTTCTTTTAATCTTTTCTCATAAATCAGTCCCTCCAGTCCTTTAATCATGCTCCCCGATGCTCTTTGAATCTCTTCCAATTTCTTGACAGCTCTCTCGTGTTGAGATGCCCAGAACTGTTTACAGTATTCTAGGTGCTGTCTGATCAGCCTCACACTGAG
Organism: Lutra lutra; assembly: GCF_902655055.1. Taxonomy (NCBI): domain Eukaryota; kingdom Metazoa; phylum Chordata; class Mammalia; order Carnivora; family Mustelidae; genus Lutra; species Lutra lutra. The sequence continues at coordinate 80,009,285 of NC_062290.1, forward strand.
CCGCTTTCTCCCCTTGATGGTTCTTGACAGGCAGCCTCCCTGCCTGCAGTTCAAGGATGCTGTTTGGAGCCTCCAGTCATCATTTAAACTTGTAGGATTTTTTCCTCACCTTTCATTGCAGGTATCTTTGAGCATCCATTACCATTCCAAGCAACCATTATATGATGGTGACTTTTCAGAAATGGCATGCAGTAATTATGAACTCTATCTTTTTGCAATGAGTGTCAATATTTAAGGGTGTGGACTTTGGGGAGGGCTGGATTACAACATAGATATTAAGAGGCTTTTCTCTGGTGTCAGATTGCCTCAAATTGACTCAGTCTGAAATGCCTTTGCTGTCTGACCTTGACTAATTTACTAGTGTCTCAGTTTTTCCTTCTGTAAAATGAGAAAGAATACCTATAAAGTGACTCTAAGAAACAAGTGATACATGAACACTTAGAATAATGACTGAACCATTGGAAGCAGTCCATAAATAATCATTAGCCATGTCATTTAAAAATATTTAACTGAGTTAAATTTAATGAAGTGCACATATTTTGAGTGTACAGTTTGGTAAATTTCAAAAATGTTTACCCCAGTGTAACCAACACTCAAATCAAGATATATACATATTGTCAGAGAGTTCTCTCATGCTCCTTCTCAGGAGATCAACCTCTTCCCCCAGGGAATCACTTATCTGATTTCCCTTAGCATAGCCCAGTTTTGCCAGATCTAAAAAAATCATATCAGTTGAATCAAAAGCTATGCATTTTCATATATCTATCTTTTTTTACTCAACATAATGTTTTTAAGATTTATTCATATCATTGCACTTATCAAAAGTTTTTTTTTTTTTTGATTTCTGGACAATATGCCATTATATGAATAGTATGCAGTAGCTTTATCCAATCATCTGTTGATGAATTTGGATTACTTCCAGTTTTCCAATATTATGAATAATGCTACTGTGAACATTCTTACTCAAGACTTTTTTGACATATATTTTCATCCCATTACCATAGGATAAGTCCTCATGAGCAATGAAGCCATTGTGAGGTAGACCCAGAACTCCATTTATCACCTATATACCATATGCCCTGATCGTATCAGGGGGTATCTTGGATCCCTTGGTCTCAATGTCAACTCCTAACCAGTATTCCAGATCTCTAAAAAAATCAGAGTAATCTCTATTCCCCAGGGTAGAATTGCTCTAGTGTGTATGGTCATAAACCGAGGTGGCCTGTTAAATGCTTAATACTAAGATTTTTGAGGAAAAAATAAAAACAATAAAACCTTGATGAATAGCATTTGCCAGTTTCCATGGTGTAAAATTTTGCATTCATGGGTAATTAAAGCTATCCGCATCATGTTACTGAACCCAGAGTTAAGAGGAGATATGCACAATTTTCTTTAGCACAACAGTGGTCCCTTTGAAGAAAAAAATGGGGAAATGGATTTACAGCATATATTTGCAGAGTATTACAGGCTTCCTTACCAAGATGATCTTATCTTCCCTTCTCTTGTTGGCCTCAGACCAGAAGCTGAATAAGTGGTCATGATTTCCCATTGCAGCCGCTGACATAGCTTTATGATGACCAGCTCTTAAAATTTCTTGGTTATATAATCACAATGTGTGCTTTTGAGCTTCCTATTTATATCAGTCCTAGAGTTGTCATGATTTACTAGCCATTTCCACAAATCCAAGATGGTTAAAGACCTTCTGCATGTCATCTTGACCCTGCTTCCAATGATGGCCAAACTACCTTGTGTCTGGTGGTGCTGAAACTTGGTCTTTTCTATCTTAAAATTCTATCCTCCATGGAGACTATGGATCCCAGTTCCATAATGGTATTTCCTCATATGGCCAACTCCAAATAAAAACAAACAGTAATTTGAGTTTCTTTCTTTTTTTTTTTTTAAGATTATTTATTTATTTATTTGACAGAGAAAGAGATCACAAGTAGGCAGAGAGGCAGGCAGAGAGAGAGGAAGGGAAGCAGGCTCCCTGCTAAGCAAAGAGCCCAATGCATGGCTTGATCCCAGGACCCTGGGATCATGACCTGAGCTGAAGGCAGAGGCTTTAACCTACTGAGCCACCCAGGTGCCCTGTAATTTGAGTTTCTTAATGATACTTGTAAAGTTTTGCAGGTGAGGTAAACACAACACCAGATGAGGTAGGTGCAAGGCAAGATTTATTTATTTATTTATTTTATTTCTTTTTTTTCCTGTCTGTTGTTTCAAATTTTATTTTTATAAACATATATTTTTATCCCCAGGGGTACAGGTCTGCGAATCGCCAGGTTTACACACTTCACAGCACTCACCATAGCACATACCCTCCCCAATATCCATAACCACACCCCCCTCTCCCAACCCCCCTCCCCCCATCAACCCTCAGTTTGTTTTGTGAGATTAAGAGTCACTTATGGTTTGTCTCCCTCCCAATCCCATCTTGTTTCATTTACTCTTCAACTACCCCCTCAACCCCCCATGTTGCATCACCTCTCCCTCATATCAGGGAGATCATATGATAGTTGTCTTTCTCCGATTGACTTATTTCGCTAAGCATGTACCCTCTAGTTCCATCCACGTCGTCGCAAATGGCAAGATTTCATTTCTTTTGATGGCTGCATAGTATTCCATTGTGTATATATACCACATCTTCTTTATCCATTTGTCTGTTGATGGACATATAGGTTCTTTCCATAGTTTGGCTATTGTAGACATTGCTGCTATAAACATTCGGGTGCACGTGCCCCTTCGGATCACTACGTTTGTATCTTTAGGGTAAATACCCAGCAGTGCAATTGCTGGGTCATAGGGTAGTTCTATTTTCAACATTTTGAGGAACCTCCATGCTGTTTTCCAGAGTGGTTGCACCAGCTTGCATTCCCACCAACAGTGTAGGAGGGTTCCCCTTTCTCCGCATCCTCGCCAGCATCTGTCATTTGCAAGGCAAGATTTATTAAAGGCACTCTCTGGCAAAGTTTTAGGGCTCAGGAGAAGGGGAGCCAGGAAAGTCACTCCAGGAGGAGGTGGACACTCTTGGGTGAGGTTCTCTGACTTGGGAAGTGGAGGAAGTCGCGCTGGGAGGGAGTTGGCGGGGGTCTTTTTTTTGGGCCAAGGCAGGGCATGGGCTCACATCCATATATAGTAAGGTATTTGGTGATCGGAGGGTATGGGGGGGGGGGTCCTTATATTTCTGTTTCCTGCATAGGTATTGGGTTACTTATGAAGGCGTGACCTGGGCATACATCCTTTTGGCGGGAGAGTCAAGGGTTGAGGAAGGAAGGTCAAGGGGACGGGACTGGAAGATGGTGGCCCTGGTGGCCATTTCTATTGTTCCTCCTGCATTCCCGGAGCCACCAACCCAACAATACTAACATACCACCCCCTTAGCACATTTCTCATCTCTTTTCTGAAGGAATTGGTAGTCCTTTTGGTAGTTTTTCTGTCCTCACCTAATGAATCCTTGCTAATATGTTCACTGACATGAGCTTTCCAATTCCTTTCTCAGTACTTCGCTAAGGCAGCTCTGGCGTGTCCACCTTATAACTTATGATCATGTTTAAGCTTCAGTGATTCATCTTTGCAGTAGAGTAAGACTGACTCTTAGAGTCCTTCCTATGATGATAAATCTTGAGGCATGGGAAAGTGACCATAAGAATAAACTTAAATGCTCCCTTACCTAGCCTTATATTCCCGCTTCAAGATTCACTCCCATAGTTGCCCTCCAATCCTCTCAGTATGTATTAGCCAGGTTCTGCTGCTCCTTTGATTGAACCAGCCATCCCCTCCCATATGCCATTTTGGGCTATGCTAAGATAAACCTAATTACGGTAAAGAAGCAATGGGAGGTAATGAGCAAAAATCTGAAGGAGGAGATTATTCTGAGAGGTATCTGTTTAGGGGTGATATTTCTAGACAATGAGAGTCTACTCCTCTTTAGCAAGAAGAATGAAGCACTCTTTCTCTCCCCCCTCACATGTGGAGAGTGCAGAATAATCTAGACAGTTCTCTTTCTCAGGAGCGTTTACCCAGATATCCACTTTCCAAATGTCTGAGTTCCACTATTTATCAAAGCATTGAATTAACATAAAAGACTTAATGGGACTAAATGTTCCATCTCCTTTGTAGTTCCTTGGAGTCACTGTATATCTAATATTGGGTCTGATTTTCATGGTGGTCTGCCCTCTGGCTGCTGGAGATGAGCAAATCATGCTAACTTCCTTCTTTATTACTCTCTTTAAAGAGAATTTTGATTTTTGAGAAAAGAATCAACCCAACTTCTTTCTGTGTTGATAATGGTTCAGTCTTTTTCTAGATTAGAAATATTGCCATGGACATTTTCTGGCTTTCAGAGGGGCCCCTGTGCTGATAGTGATAAATTAAACCTCCATTTTTTTATCCTCTACACCTCTAAAGCATTTTCCAAAATATATCCAGTTCCATCTTAGAATTCCATTGTCCTCATCCCATATAAGTGCAAGACTGTTCTATTATCTAGACTTTCCCCTTCCATCTTCATCTTATTTCAGTTCACCAGAGGTGGATGACTTAGTGATAAAGATGCCACGCCACGGTATGGTTGCCACCACCTTACAAAGCAGCAAGCAGTCCCTGGTTTTTGTCTGACCAGTGGTTCTTCCAGTTTCAGAATACCATCCTGAGGGTCATTTTCTAGACACACTTCTGTACCACAAAGCAGAACCTGAGACAGTGATTGGGAACAGGTAGTTCATTTGCAAGACAATACAAGAAAGCACCTGTAGGAGGGGTGAAGAAGTGAGAGGGGGAAGAGAGAAAGAATTCTTTAATGGTTGGGTTACCCCAGCAGGCTACTGGAATCTTCTGAGTAATTACAGAATGTATGTGGGAGCTGTCCCACGAAGGGATGGGGAAGATGGGGTATTCATTGACCAGCCCCCATCCCTCATTGCCTCATTGGTTAAGGGTTGCCCCGGGGATATTAACCCTTTGACATTTTCTGTATGCTCTAGCTGCTGGCTGACAAAACTCCTGTGGTTTTGGTTAAAGGCAAGCAAGAAAGCAGAGAGATATAGGCCCTTGAGGGAGGAAGTGCTTAGCATCATGGAAATCGTCCACTTCAACTGCAGATGAATTTAGGTGGGCCAAAGTGACATTGGGAGGGGCATCAACAGTTGTCTGAAATAAAGATTATATGAAATAATGCATGTTCAATCTCAGAAGAGTGTCTGCCACATACTAACACTGTTATCACACATCACATATGATTTTTACCTTTGCCTGTGTTTTTATACTTTATCTCCTTTACTTAGGCTGTACAGATGCTTGAAGAGAATCTACACTGCTTTCTTCTCTGTGTTCATGAAAATTCTTAGCCTAATTTTTGATATGGAGTCATTGCTTAGTAAACGTCATTTGAAGGAGTGTTTTCAAGGAGTTGGAATAAGGCAAAGGCAACCAGTGTTTGAGGACAATGATAATTAAGCCCGTAGCTGACAAGTGTGTCAAACATGGTTGAACAAAAACAACAACAAAAAGGAAGTGGTGGTGGAGTTGAACTCCAGTCCTGCTTCAGACTGTGACCATGACACCCCCTAGTCAGGTGACCGCAGGCCACTCCCTAAGCTGAAGCTTCCTCATTTGTCCAGCAAGAGGCAGCATTCTTTCCTCAGACTAGTTTGTGGGGACTTTAGTTCAAGGTTGCTGGGAGAGTGCACAGGAGCTTCACCTAGGCTTCCCTCTTTTTCTTCTCCCTTTTAAGAGTTTTGACAAAAAAGCATCACCCGTACTTTGGATTCCGTGCTGCTAATGAGCCAGCCTCCGCAAAATCAGCCTCTTCGGAGCATAAGTTCATGGAATCGGAAAATCCTGAATTCCAATTGCAGTCTTCACCATTATTAGCCAAGTGACCTCTCTGACCCTCATTTTCCATACCTGTAAAACAAGACGTGTGATGTTCTCTGCCCCCTGTGAAGATGCAGTATCTAGTTCCTCCTAATGTCTGATACATTGTAAACACTCAATAAGTATTTGCCATGGTTTTGTGTCAGTCATCTGATTGGGTGCACGGTCGTTCTACAGACCTTCAGCGTGGCCAAGTCCTCTCAGTGATTTCGTTCTGCAGTTTCCCCTGGTAACTTAGAGATCACAGTGGTTCTTTTATGGGTTTCTGCTCAGTCTGATTCTGTTTGGGGCCAATACTTTTAGGAGTCCTTAGGATGGCACTTGACAAGAGCAAACTTCGAGATTCCAAATAGTTGTCAACAGGAAAAGACTGAGAGTTTGGAGGAAGAAAAAAGAGAGAGAACTATTAAAAGTTAAATAAACATATAAAGGAAATAAGGAAACTTTTTGTATGGAAATGTTAAGTGAGTAGAATTTATATATATCGGAGTTATTATCTGTGTCTTAGACTGCCTCCGGCGAGGTTTTAGTGTTGCTTACAATGAAGGGCTTATGTGGGAAAAAAATTGTTGAGGTAGAAATAGGGGGGAAAATTAATCAAATAGAAAGAATACATAACAATGCTGAAAATCCTAGGTGAAAATAATTAATATATTGGGCTTTTTGCATTGGGTATCCACTGACCAAGAAAACTAGAAATTGGATAGAAGGAATAGCAATTGGTTATCAAAAGAACCTGATTTGGGGGGTTTTGGTTGGGGACTTAGACTTCCAACTGATAAGCAGTGAGTTTTAGACAAGTTACTGTATGTTACCCAGCCTTGTTTTTCCATGTGTAATGAGGTCGTTGCAGTTAGTCTTTTTCAACATTTTCTTCATAACCTATCACTTTAATTTCTTCAACAAAGTATTACCAAGACCCAATTTATCAATAGATAAAAATGGAGCTGGCAGGTTGAAGAGGACATAGGGTTCTTATCTCTGCTTTACAAATAGTAGTAACCTCAAAGCCATATTCAGAGAGACCCTTAACTGGAGAAGCATTGTCATTATGTTATATCTTTCCTCCACTGTTTGTGATAAACTATATATATATATATATATATATAGATATATATATATATATATTCACACACATAAACACACACACACACACACAATTAGGAAACATATTCACAATGTATAATATATCTATTCATTTAATGAAGAAATCAATAGAATATTACATAGAGTCCAAAACAAATCTGTTAGGTCCGTGTCAAGTGATAAGGGTATGGTTGCAAAAGAAACAGACATGCTCTCCATATTCCTGTAGCTCACAGTGAAGATAAAACTTTGGCCAGGCTATTTGAAATGTGTTAAAAGCTATAAAAAAGATCACTTTTTCCTGTGCCAGGCACCAAACAGGCATACCTTGGAGACATGCGGGTATGTGGGTTTGGTTAAAGACTACTGCAGTAAAGTGAGTATCACAATAAAGTAAGTCGAATGAACTTTTTTTGTTGTTGTTTTCCAGTACATATAAAAGTTATGTTTGCACTATGCTATAGTCTATTAAGTGTACAATGGCATTATGTCTTTAAAAAAAACAACTTACATACCTTAATTTTAAAAGTTCTTTATTACTAAAAAAAATGCTGTCATCTGACCTTGCAGTAAGTAATAATCTTTTTGCTGGTGAAGGTTCTTGCCTTGATGTTGATGGCTGCTGATTAGGGTAGTGGCTGCTGATGGTTGGGGTGACTCTGGCAATTTCTTAAAATAAGCCAACAGTGAGGTTTGCTACATCGATTGGCTCTTCCTTTCACAAATGATTTCTCTGTAGCATGTGATGCTTTTTGATAGCATTTTACCCACAGTAGAACCTCTTTCAGAATCGGAGTCAATCCTCTCAAACCCGCGCTGATTTATCAACTAAGTTGATGGAACATTCTAAATCCTTTGTTGTCATTTCAACAATCTTCACAGCATCTTTACCAGGAGTAGATTCCATCTCAAGAAACCACTTTCTTTGCTCATCCGAAAGAAACAACTCTTCATCCATTAAAGATTTGTCATGAGATTACAGCAATTCAAATATAATAATAATGAAAAAGTTGGAAACGTTGCAAGAATTACCAAAATGTGACACAGAGACACGAAGTGAGCAAATGCCATTGGGAAAATGGCACCCACAGACTTGCTCAACACAAGATTGCCACAAACCTTCAATTCATAAAAAATGCAGTATCTGCAAAGCACGATAAGAATGAGATGCACCTGTGTATCTAATAAGACCTACCAGAAGAAGGTAGGAACAATTTTGACCAGAAGAATTTTAAATTCAATGCTAGACTTTCTTCTCCCTAAGAGAAAGTGTAGCAGTTTGTCACTAAGGAACACTTGACCAGCAGGATTCCTGGAAGTACTCAGGATGAAAATCAATTCAGGTTAATGCCTACCCTAATAAGTCAGGGTGTTCACTCTGGAGATAGGGGTCAAGTATGAAGACAAATTTCTGCCATAACAATCTTTGATCTCTCCAAACCCAGGGAACCCTTGCCTCCATCTGTTTAGCTCTAATAAACAGCAACATGCCTGGCACATGGTACTTAGTAAGTTGCCTCTGTGTGTTTGTATCTATGTCCATTTGTTTCTATTTCTTTTATTCTCTAAATAAATAAAATAAGTTATTTTGAGAATTTTCAACTGTGAAGACAGTATTGATATAACTTAAGAAAAATTATGCGAGACTGGAGAAGGAAGAGAAACATGTTTACACAAATGAGCATAAAAGGAGCCCCTCGTCCTCTGTGCATGAAAGGTAAGGAATTTGGCAATATATGGACGTGTGATTTAGAGTAACCACAGTGTAATATTTGAGCAACCAGACGGTGTGTACAGGAACCCAAGGGTGGCTATGCTCACTGACACATGAAAATCTAGAACTCTTTTTTAATGTGCAGACATGAAATAATAACCGAGAAGAAAGAGAGAAGAATGAGGTGTGCTTATGTATAGTTAGCTGTCCAAATGCACACAGCAGGGCGAGGTCTGTGCACATTCATGATGGAAACACTTAACCCTCAGCTCACCGACTTGCCCGTTTTCCCACAAACATTCATTTAGCCTCTACTCCATGTCTTGCTCTGGAGAGCACTGGGGGTTAAAATAGCAAGCAGCACCATCACCCCATTCTTGGCAACTGCTCTGCCGTGAGATGGAACCTTTATCAAGTGTCAGCAAGGGAACCTGGCATTTATCAGGGTGGGTACTGCGCCCTGCTCTGCTGACAGGGTAGATTCAATACGTGTCATCCCCACTGTGCTAAGACGTTTTAATGGCTTGCACTTTCCTCTTTCTTGTCACCCAGGAGACCTTGTCTTTCTCTGCTTTTCAGCCCCTTTTCCCATCCCCCAACTGTTCTTCTTCCACATCTCCTTTGCAGCAAGCAGTAACTTTGAAGAAGTTACTGACTCTGCTTCCGCATACCCATCCATGAAATATTGGAACTGACTACATTATCCCTGAAGTCTTACCGAGCTCTTTCTGCTAAAATTGTGGAATTCTTGCTACTGCTTTCAGAATCATGCAGCTTGCATTCCTGTCGAAAGGCAGAGCCCAAGACAAGCGCTTGTATGGATGGAGGTGGTTTAGTTTAAATCATTTGCTCATGTAGTACATGCGTGGAGGGTCCGAAAAAATGAAACGGGAAAGAAGGACAAAAACCAAGTTTGGAGGGTTAGGGAACTGTGAAATGGAGAAAGAGAGGGAGAACAGCTGATCCACAAGTGACTGAGCTGGTTACTATTATGGGAAAACAGAGTTCAATTCTGTTGGCAATGTTCTGAGGAACTGGATGGAAGGTGCTTGTGAAATGTCTGAGGCTTAGACTAAGGGAATATCTACCCACGGCTCCTGTCCCATTGGTCAAATGTCACCCAGGAAGTGTTGACACTTGTACATTTCCCAGTTGGTGCAGATGGCAGCATGGCTGATCGGGCTCCTGCAGGGGATCCATGTGACTGAGGCAGATAAGCCTTGGGAGAAACAAAATAACAGATACGCAGTGCAGCTAAGATCAGGAGCTGTTAGGCTACACCTGAGTACAGCTGGTTGCTATAGCAAAGACCAGAGAAAATGATGGGATAAGAGAATAGGAAAAGGAAAAATAAATAGACACACAAGCCATTGTATTCCTCAATGGTTTCCAAGTGTAAATATCAAGAAATTTTAATTTTTCAAATCAGCTTTACCAGGGCATGGAATATATTGGAACTAAGTAAAAAAAAAAAAAAAAATGGATACCCTCCCATTTCCACAAATACATAGGCTCGTTGTTGGAGTGGGCTCCACTGTCCATCCCCTTCCCAATTCCACCTAGGTCTATCATAACATTAACAATTATTATTTAAGAAGTCTACAATGTGTCAGGCACTGTGTTGGGCACTTTCCTTGCACTATTCTTTTGAGCCTCAGAGCAGCATGATCCTGCCAAATTAGTACAGATTTCCCCATTTTACAAACGAGAAGATTAAGGCTCATAAATGGGAAATGACTTAACTCCATTCACATAATTGATGAAGGGTTAAACTGGGATTAAAATCCATATATATCTCTAAAGCCCAGGCTGTTTCTAGGAGTTGAAGCCATCTCAGTGGGCCATCAGGTTTAAGATCAGGTGTACGTCTCCCATTCTAGTTTTCTATTCCTGCCTGGTCTGAAGACTCGTTTTAAACTCTAGCATGCCCGGCTTGAGCCCTGATATCCTGCTTAGTTACTTGTCAGACAGCCCAGCTGTTTGACCTTATCTGCCAGTTAAGATATATTTGATATCAATATTAGCCCAGCTTTGAACCTGAAGTCTCACAATTTTTGATTTCTACTTTTTCTCATTGGAGGCCAGCCTATAATGGAATCAAAACCCATATTCCATGGTGTTTCTATTGCATGGTTTCTTCTGTGATTTCAGCTTTCTCTTTATACTTTCCCTTCCCATTATCGATAATCTATTGGAAGAATAAGATAAAGCACAACAGAGAACGACAGTAATAAACTGAGAGAGGTATTAAACATGATTTAGAATCAGAGAATCAGGGAATCGGATATTTGAAGGAAAATATCAGTCTGTTTCTGTACCCATTCCCTCCCTCAATGTACCTGTCCCTTCTTGACAGCTTCTTGACAATCCATCACTCAGTGCATTGGAAAATCATAGCTTATGTTCCTCAGTCCCTCCCTCAGATGGTGTGCATGTGCACAATTTATTTCCTTCCTTCCTGGACAGACTTGACTTCACCAAGGGCCAGATCTGAACCTTGCTAGGCCTCCATTGGGAAAGAAACAATGGAGAGGAGGGAGGCTGGAAAGGAAAAGTAAGGCAGGGGTGGGAAACTATCGTTTTCATGTGGCAAATAAGAGCACATAGGTCAAGGAAGCAAACACCAAACAAAGAATGTTGGTCTGGTGAGAATGAGGAGTCATTTCAATTAGAAAAAAAATAGTGATAGTTGGAAAAGATTTCAATCAGCCTCCTATTCCCTATTCCCAATTTCATCCTTATATCCTTTATCACCTATCTCTGTCCTTTTCCTTATTAGCATTGCTTCTGGAATTTTCTGTATCCACCCCCCTCTCAATTTTATTTTTTTCAATGAGAATTATCATGACAGATCTATCTGGCTGTGTTTTTTGATGACATGAAATTCTCTGCCTCCTGAAATTCTTTCATTTCCCAGTAGATCCAATTGTTATAAAGTAGGGTTTTTTCGGAGTTTTTGTTTTTTATTTATTTATTTTTTTAATGCTGAGCCGAAAGCAGTTTCCTCAAAACTTCCACTCATTGGTTCTGTGCCTGCCCTTTGGGACCAAATAAAACCAGTGTAATCTCTTCTTTACATCCCTGCCCATCCAGTAGGGAAGGAAACCAACCTTACTGTTCTCTCTACTCCATCAAGTTTTGTTTCCTGAGCTAAATGTCCCCAGTTCCTCTTGTTATTCATATGCGTGGATCAGAATCCTGTGGCTATGCTGATCACTTCCTTCTGGTTACACCACAAATTATTATGTCTCTCTCATTTCCAGACTCAGCTGGCCCAATGTATAATGATGTGGGTCTGTTACATCCCTGTCCTTGGAGCCTTATTTCCATTATTAAAGTCTAAATCTCCTTGAACCTAAAGGGATGTGTGTGTGTGTGTGTGTGTGTGCATGAAAGTGACAGAAAATAAGGGCTTGTGAAATTTGGACAAAGGACGTAATGGAGAGAACACATGCCTGTGACTCCAAAGTCAAGCAGGTCTAACACTGCGTGGCGGTATTATGTTTGACATCAGACATGGCCCAACAGGGGAGAGGAATATGCTTCAACAGTTAGATGATTATGCTAATACAAACTGGGATTTATTATTATGTTTGTCTTATTCGGGACTGAATTTGATGTGATTGCTGCCGCTGCTTCAGTGCTAGGTAATGGAGGCTGAAATGTATTCCCTTAAAGATCCTCCGGGAACAGCCACCTGGGATTGACAGAGAGAGTCACTGGGTGTCACTGTTGAGTCATATGAAGGCAGCTATCTGCTTGCTTTTTGAAGTCTGGTTCCTTAAAGAAGCTGGGAGCTGGATGTTTGGAGTGGCTGCCAGTCCCCTTCTTGTTGGCATCTCTTCATTAGGGTCAGGATAGATGATCCCTCTCCCTGCTTCCCCTTGAGAAGTATTGGGTCAGATGTGCCCATGTAAGTGTGGGCCTTAGCTGCCTCAGCTGCTGCTTAATGAGCTGATCTGTCCTTGATCCACCTCCCAGTGCTATGATAGGGGTCTGCTGTTACGCATCAGTGCAGCAAGTGATCACCCCCACCAGCAGACAAAAGAGGTCTCCCCTCACACCTGGGACTTACGGAGATTAACACCTCTCTTCACAGCAGACAAACCCTTCCATTCCGCAGCTAAGGATTTGTTCTAGACGAAGATACACATGATTCCAGCCTCGGGAAAGAGTCAGTGGCACGTTTCAGTTTTTCACGGGAGTACTGATTTTGATAGAAATAAAGACAGGTGGAATTGTAGGCGCCTAGTATGTTACAGGGCAAGGAGAGAAATTGACCAAGGATAGAAAAGCTAAGGACGGGAAGGCCAGCAGACCTAGCAGCCTTCTGTCCAAGAACTGATCGTTTTACTAACGCAGCCTGATCTACACATAAGCAATGAAATTCTGGTGCCTTGATGACTGAGTATCCTTTGTAATATGGTTATTCAAGCCCTTTGGCAGGTGCTTTTAATCCTTCTAGGAGAACTTAATAAAAGTGCAAATGTCAAAGTCCCATATCCTAGGAGCTTTTCCTAGATGTCTGAGGAGAGCCCCAGGTGTTTGTATATTTATCCATTCCACATGTTATTAAACCATATACAGAGAACACTCTTCCAGGTCTAATCTATAAGTTATGCTTTGTGAAGATTACGCATCATATTCTTTTTTTTCCCCCCTCTAGAATTCAATACTGTTCTGTGTCCAGAGAGATTCTTCCAAAATGCAAATATGGCCACTCTGTTCTGTGCCTTTTAAATTCCCCAATGGCTAATCACCACATGTAAGGCAAGTCCAAACTCATGCCCGTATCATTTGGGCCCCTCCTCACTGGTTGCCTCGACTTATTCTAGGTTGAAATAAGTTAGGTTAACACTAATTCTGCTAACATACTTTGTGCCAGTGTTTTCTCCCTTGGCTGCACATTGACATCACCTGGGGAAGTTTGGAAACACTGATGCCTGAGTCTTACCCCCCAGGGATTCTGTGATTGGGTTAGTGTGGGAAGGGACCCAGGCCTCCATGGCTTTCAAAGCTCCCCAGGTAATTCTAACGGGACACAAAATTTGAGAATCACTATTCCATGATAGTCACCTTCCTAGAACTCACCTACCTTTTCTTAGCCTCCTTTGACCAGCCCATTGTTCTTGATCCTTCTTGGTTCAACCCTCACATCAACTCCTTGATGAAATCACCTCTGAGCCCACTCCTCAGCCATGTTAAAGACTTTTCTCTGACATTCCACAGCATTGCACGCATACTATACGATACTGGATTGGAAATATCTATATATTTTTAATTTTCTTTTTGTTTCTGGACTATAAGTTCATGCTGGGGAAGCAAATGGAACATTGTTGTTGTTATGGGCCCAGCACAGAGCACAGAGCCTAGCACTTATTAGGTGCTCAGGAAGCATTTGTAGGATGGCAATACTGATGATGGGGATTGTTATTGAGTTAATGAATGAATGATCGATGACAGTGATTATGATAGTGTCTAACATTTATCAAGGATTTACCATGTATATGGTTATATACAAAGTGTTATATAGGTATCCTCTCATTACACTCACCAAAGCCCCACAAGAAAGACTGATCTACACCTTACAAGTGAGGGAACTCAGGAATAACAGTGCTAAGTACATGCCACAGCCATGATTTGAAACCTGGTCTCTCTGACTCCACTTTTAGTTAGTCTAATGGTTGCTTCCAAAAATAGAAAGGTAAAGATGTTTAACAAGATTTTCTCATTGTAGCTTTTACTGGACTCCTTTTACCAGAGAATATATTAACTCTCTAAAGACATCATCCTATTTAACCTATACAACAACTCTATAAATCAGTCTTATCATTCCCATTTAATTGAAAAGAAAATCAAGTGTCAGAAAGAGGCGAATTCAGGCAAGGTCCTGTGGAAGTGCGGCAAATGGTAGTTGAAATCCTATGGCTCTTCGGCTGTCTGACTTCAACATCCAGGATTATTCACTATATTACAATAGTATCATAATGATGAGGAAGAAAGGGGAGAGAAAGAGAGAGAGATCAGATATATAAATGACTCTTTTGGACTTACTTTCATAGGAACAAAATACCTCAAGGATAGTTTTCTTTGTCTATGTTCCCCAAACCCTTAGCACTTTTCCCCAAAGGCTCATTGGGACAAAAAGGCAAAATGATTCTTTTTTTTTTTTTTTTAAGAGATTGATCAATTATTCTGAGCCTACCAAGGATATCTGAAGTGTGACCTAATTTTTGTATTGATGCCCTTGCAATTTCTTCCTTTAGACAATTAACACAGAGTGCTAATGCCCAGGGGCTTCGGTCCTCTTTCTTTTCCTTTTTTAAAGGATGGGCACCAGAGGCCCATAGAGGAAGGGCATGTGAAGATCACGCTGTGAGACTGTGGCCAGGACACTTTTCTCCTTACCCTCAGTGCAGCGTCCTGACCCACGCATTGACGCAGTGATTAAAAACATCATTGTTAAAGGTGATGCATATTCTAAAAACAACTTGGGAGCTTTTAGTTGTACAGTACTCTAAGTGCTGAACACAAGGTATTTTCATTGCCTATCACTGCCACATAACAAGGCCATTTGCTCTGTGGGATCTTAGTAATAGGGATAAGTAGGTGCAAACAGAGGTAAGGTGCAGATTCCTTTCTCTTACTAATGTGAACAGATGGTTTAAAATGGGAAGTGGATCCTGGCTGCAAAGCATTGTGAACCACTGTCTCCCTGCTGAGGGCAGATGATATCCTTTGAGAAGGAGTGGAGGAGACATCTGGAAATTCAGTGGATGAGCCCTGAATGAAGACGGGTCAAAGCTGTGGGAAGAACGTCAGATGGAGGGTCAGATGACTTCTAATGCTTCCAGGGGCCACGACTTTAGGAATGCTGCACCCATGCATCCCATGTACCAAACCAGAGTTAATACTGGCCAATCTGCAAACATATCAGGTACCTGCATAAATTTGCTCATGGCAGTTCTTCCAGTCTGTTCTCCTTCTTATTTCTTTGACCACCAACATTTCTCTCATCCTCAAGCCATGACAGTGTTGTCACTTTTTAAATCTTTCACAAATGTTCCCGCAGGAGGTCACTTTTCTTCCCTCTCTTCATCCCAGTGTTGGCTGCCTGTGTGTGCTACAGGTCTTAGTCCCCCATGTTTTTATTTGTGATTAGCTGTCATTATATCTACCTCTTCCACTACATTGTCTAGTCCTCCTGGGCAAGATCTATGTTTCAACCATTCCCCTTTCTTCCAGTGGAATCTCACAGCTTGTTTGGCTTAGAATAATTTCCTATTACAACATTGGTTGAGTTGAGTTAAATTGGGCGCGTAGATGCTACCTGCCTTCTCCCAGACATCAAGTCTAAAGATTATGGGCATCTATTTCTGGATTATTTGAGGGAGTGACTGGAGAAACTGTCTAGAAATTTACGATCCTATGAGAAAGGACATGGAACCAGAATTCCTATATACGAGACTCAGATGAGGGATGTGTGGCATTAGGCAATCAAATCACTTTTCTGGGCCTCAACTTTCTCCTTTGTAAACTAGGGGTCATAGCGCCTGGTCTGCTTATTTCAAAATATTGAGTGAGATTCCATTTAAATGCCTTTTGAAAGCTCAGATCAGGGCTGAGTATTATTTTTATTAATATTACCGTTATTATGACTACATCATAAATATCTAAGGTCTCCTGTGCTCTAAATAACTATACTTCTTAACTCCATGAATTTTTGAGTGACAATGACAATGAGAGATACTTGAATTAAAAGAAAATGACCACGGTCTCCCTGGAAATTTCCTAATGGAGCAAGAACCCAAGTCTGAAATCCCTAGGATAATACCAGTAACAAAACCAACACATATCAGAAACTCTGGGTGAGAGGTCAGGTGCTCAGGAACAGCAGCAGAGATCAGAATGGAACTAGAGGTAGGAGAGCATTTCTCTTAAGCTAGTATAATATTAATCCTTGCTCCTTGATGAAACCCTTTAATGTACCTGCTGATGGTCCTGTCTTCAAAGAAGGTTCTCATTTCAGGGACTTTGACTCATACTCTAAGAATTTGAATGTGGATACAAAGAAAAGCAGGAGAATTGGTTCTATAATGGAATTGAGCCTTGCTTCTTTTTGACTGTAACCTTGAGTAATTTATTTCTGCTATCTAAATCTGCTTTCTCATCTGTAAATTGGGGGTACAAATGAAGACAGTAGCTGCCATGTACTGAGTTACTTTTAGCATTTCCTAACTCTGAGGTCATTACTCTGTATCTCTTTCATTGCTGAGGACACTCAGACCTAGGGAGCTTAAGTAACTTCCTTACCTTAAGGAAAAGAAAAAAAAAAAAAAGAAAGAAAGAAAGAAAAGAAAGAAAAAAGAAAAAACAAAAAGTATATTTTAAGAGTACATTGGCATAAAGACAGATATAATTAGTCTGTGAATCAGCTGGGAGAGGGTGGGGCTAGGATTTGGACAAAGGTTTATTGGAATCCAAAGCCTATAATTTTGACTACAAAGTATTACACAAATGTCAGTTGTCATTGCTATTGGTGATATATTCAGACAGCCTGGGTTTTTAAAAGAGAAAAGTTCATTGACTGTGGCCCCGGAAGCCTAAGACGGTTCTGATCATTTTCTAGGCAAATTTGTGAAAGCCCCACATGTGCCTATGTGGGAATAAAGGAAGATAGAAATTCCTCTGTTACATTCATCAGGACACTGAGACATCAAAAATGTTAGCAAGGTAAACATACAGTATGAGTTAGCCACTGCAGCAGCCCCTGCTCTGCACAAGACTCTTTCACTCTTCATTAATGGGTCCCCATATATTTCGTACCTCTCCAGTCTTTGCGTCTGATGTCCACCCACCCCGAATCAAACACACACCTCCTCCTCTACCTTGCATGGTTCAAGGGAAGTAGGAGAGCAGAGTTGGCATGGAAACAGGGCTGCACTGTGCCTTTGGTGGGCCCCATGCACTTTTGTCCTTATGGGCCCCTTTACCCATAAAAAATTTTTTAATTAAAAAAATAAATTTAAGAACATATTTTATGACTATGTTGGTATAAAGGTGGATAAAATCCAGGTTAAATTCATTGTTATACATTCATTTTTATTATATTTATTTTTTCTTTGATTTTGAAATAAATCAAAATCAAAACTTTTTATGGTTCCCAAAAGCATCACAGGCCCTGGGCATGGTACCTATTGTGGCAACAGAAGCATTGATCATGAATGAAGAGCTTGGAAAACAAAATGTCACTGGGTATGAATCCATCCTCAGAAACTTTAAATGTGTGACCTTGAGTAAATTTTAAAAAACTATGGGCCCCCCAGTTTCCTTCTCTGTAGAGTAGATAGTGCTTGACTTGACTGGATTAAGAAGATAGCAAGTAATGTACTATAAGATCTTGATAATTCGTATGGCCAGGGATTCCTGTGTTCTCTAATTGGCCAGCCTGGATCATAGGCCCTTGCTGGTGTCCAGAGAGTCAAAATAACATGATTCACTATGCTCCCAGAACCCCATGGAACATACTGAAAGGAAAAAAAAAATCCCTTTGTGGTTAAAACAAGCAAACAGAAAATGAAAACTAATATCCACTAAAATCACCATCACCATTTTGAGGTTAAAACTGAAAAGAGAAATATACATTCACTCCCTCTTGCTTCCGAAAGCACCGTATTAGAAACTCTACCCTAGATTGCTGTGATTTCATTTGAGTAAAACTATTCAACCAGTCACTCTAGTTCTGGTTATACTAGCCATTCCCATATGGACGCAGGGAGAGACGTTTGACAAATGTCTTCCTTAAGTCCAGGAAAGATCTTATACTAACTTTCTCTGGTCTCATAAACTTAATATAGGAGAAAATGAGGTTAGTTTAACACAGTGACAGCTCAAAATTTTCTGTATGGAAGGTAGTGATTAATTTGAAGGGCAAGTGCAAAAGATTCTCGTAAAGGTGTTTGCAGATCAAGGAGTCTATATTTCTTTATGTAAGTAATAACTAGAGGAGATTGATGACGGTCATGAGAAAGCTGAGAAGCCAAGGCCTATCCAGGGGACACCTAAGACAGGGCTCACCCCCAGGAGTTTTGCCTAGTGAAATGAGGCTCAGCTCTAGGGATCTTTGCTTTCCTTTTCATCATTGCCCACCTATGCCCCAGGTATCTGAAGATAGCAAGATGGGTGAGACATCTCAGCTCTTTCAGGGACCTCCAGACCTTTCCATCAACTTATTATTCTAGAATCGCCCTTAGAGCAAGTATCCAAATCATCAGACTATATTTTGTCCAACCCAGCTTATTTCTACATTTTTAAAATAATAAGGACCTATGTTTGTCTCCAATCTTTCATCCCTCTATCTCCTGCTGCATTCTCCTTGATGCTGCAGAGATCGTGGTGAACAGTTCATGGGCAAAGGAGGCCTGTGTAAATAGTATTGTCCTTCAGAAAACAAACATTTTTTTTTTTTAAGATTTTATTTATTTATTTGTCAGAGAGAGAGAGAGACCACAAGTAGGCTGAGAGGCAGGCAGAGGCAGAGGGAGAAGCAGATTCCCTGCCGAGCAAGGAGCCCGATGGGGGACTCGATCCCAGGATGCTGGGATCATGACCTGAGCCGAAGGCAGCCGCTTAACCAACTGAGCCACCCAGGCGTCCCAAGAAAACAAACATTTTTTAATGGGGCTCTGGAGAAGAGGAAAAAAAAAAGGTGAATTTGGATTTACAAAACCTAGAACAAATTCAGGCTCCAGTGGTAACTAACTGGGTCATTTCGAGCAAGCAAACTCTTCTCAGAGTTTGGTCATCTGTAGGATGGCTTTGTAGTAACTGACTTGCCTACCATGCAGGGTTTTTGTGAGACCTAAATGGGATTTTGTTTATGGACGCCCTTTAAAGCCAGCAAGGTGGTGTATTTCATACAAAGTAGGAAGCTATAATTATTGCTGGGATCACTGTATACATTCTATCTCAGTCGTACCAAAGATCTGACTACTAACCCGATTTGCAGTCCCTTCTGATCAGCCTCACAGCCTGAACAACCCACAGACATTATTTCTACCTCCTGGGGAAGCATTTCAATGATTTAATTGACTGATCTTTATTTACATTTGACTGCCACTAGGCTGGACAGAAGTTGACTGCTATTTATCCTTAAGATACAATTTTCTTTCTTCTTTTAGGTCTATGTTCTTTGAATGGATCTTCTAAATGAAAGAATTGTTTCATTGTACACATTTGTCCCTCTGGAATAGCTGCCAGCATTAAGTGCCATAATGGAATTCCATCATCAGGAAGAATGGCGTTTCTGGGGGTGGATATCTAGTGAGGGGAGGGAGGGAGGAGAGTAAGAGAAGGAAGCATTGCAGATCAGTGCAGTTCTGTGGCCTGGATCTCCCTTTCATTGGCATATCAGAAAAGAAGGCAAGCTAAGAACCTGTAAAATTAAAGAGACACGAGCATGAAGGAGGAGTATCAAATCCAGCTTTTGTTGGAAATTGTTGAGGAGGAGGAAAAATCGCCTTTCAAAGCTTCAAATGCTTTCATAAAGTTCCCTTAAAACATGTTCACTGACTTTCTTTACTTCCACCCTTTTTAAAATGTACATCACATTTTAAAGTTATTTTAAAATATTATTCTGAAAAGTCATTCACAAGTTTAATTCACTAAGAACTTGAGGGAAAAACAGACAAATGAAAACACATTCTAAGACTGACAAGATTTGTTAGTCATAAATGAAATCATGCAAATGAAAACACTAAATAAACTATAGCCTTTTATACTGTGTAAGTTTATCAGTCAAGTATTGATTTGTTGAAGTTCTTCTATGTGTGATAAATGAAAAAGCAAATGTAAAGTAGTATTTGACACATAGTAAACCCCAAATAAATAAACATTAAATTTCTCCCCCTTTTGATAAGACAGCTTCGCTTGGGTCTCATCTACAGGGCAAGCTTATATTAGAGAAAGAATATCTATTTGTTGTTGCCAGCCTTTTTTTTTTATTGAATATATATTGCATCAAGGTCACAAAGATTGATTGTGTCTTGAAAGTTGGCAACCTTTCAGAATGGACTTGTAAACTTGTTCATCTCATTTTGTTTGGCAATAGGTATCAAAGGTACTTAAAAATTTTTATTTTCCCTTTGACCCAATAATTTTACTTCTGGGAATATATCCTGAGATAATAATCTTAAACTCAGAGAAAGTTTTGTATACTAATGTTTACCACAATCTTGTTCACAATGAAAACTTGTGAACAGATTTCATATATAACAATAGAGCAATGATTAACTCAAGACACAGGCCAGTAGAGTCTTGACCCACGCATCACCAGCCCTGGCCCCATGTTAGTGTTATATAAATACAATCATATGGTATGTATACTTGTTAATTTTTTTTAACAAATACAATCATATTATCTACATTATCCTGCATCTCTATGTATTTTTTCTTTTTTCACCCCTTAAAAATAAATTGTAGGCAGTCCTACATGGCAATACATGTTTATAATTCTTTACCCTCTAATTTTTAACACACACACACACACACACATATATATGTATATGTATGTATATATGTGTCTCTTTCTAAATATATATATATATATATATTTATAAATATCCTGTAGGGGTGTTTGGGTGGCTCAGTCGGTTAAGTGTCTGCCTTTGGCTCAGGTCATGATCCCAGGGTCCTGAGATCCAGCCCCACGTCAGGCTCTCTGCTCAGTGGGAAGCCAGCTTCTCCCTCTCCCTCTGCCTGGTTCTCTCTCTCCCTCTGCCTGCTGCTCCCTCTGCTTGCGTTCTCGCTCTGTCAAATAAATAAATTAAAATCTTAAAAAAATTTAAAAAAATAACAATCCTATAAAATTTTATATTATGAGATTCATATCATGGAATTTCCTTTTTCAAGAATTTTTTCCCTTAAATTTGTTCCTCCTCTCCTCTTTTCACACAAATCAACTCTTCACCAGTAACTCTTTCTACTGAGTAATCATGGTTGCACCTCCCTGTGTATTATTCTGTATCCTTGCCATATTTATCGTATATATACACACCCATCAGAAGGAATATATATGATTATATATATACACAAACATGTATCAAAAGAAAAAATGCAGATGCGAAGTAATATAATAATAATATGATTTTGTTTGTTAAAAATGAATATTACCACTCTTGTTGATTATAAAAATACAATCACAATATATACATTTTTAACATCTTGGTTTTTTGCAGCAATACCATTCAGAATATCTTCCAAGTCAAATGCTACCAGTCATGTTTGAGTTGCTACATGAGATTCTAAGGTTTGAACATATTCTATAGTATAGGGTGACGATCACTCACCCTGTCTCATAATGAATGGAATCTGTTTTGTTTCTAGTTTTTTCCATTATCAACAATGTTGTAACAAACACACTGTGTGTAGGATATATATTGTGTAAACACACACACACACACACACACACACGGAGACTGGGAGAAAGGAAGTATTTCCTATAACCACTCTAACAATTTACCCCATATTTGGTGGTTTAAAAAAATGCTTTTTCTCTTACAGTTCTGGAGAAGTCTCCAGAAATGGGTTAGCAGTTAATTCTGGAGACTCCAGGAAAAAAAAAAAAAATTCAGTTCCCTTGTCTTTTTAATCTTCTAGAGCCTGCCTCTGTTGCTTGACTCCTAGCCCCTTCCTCATATATCTCCAGCTCCTCCCTTCCACTGTCCTATCTCCTACTACTAACTGAGCCTCCTGTCTCCTTATAGGGACCCTCATGAATGCATTTGGCCCACACAGAAAATTCAAAATAACCTCCCCATCTTCAAGACCCTTCATTTAATCATCTCTGTAAAGTCCCTAATACCATGTAAGATAACATAGTCACAGGTTTTGAGGGTTAGGACATGGGCATCTTTATTCAGTCTCCTACATATACACTCATACTTAATTTTTTTAAGATTAAAAAAAAATTTTTTTTTTAATTTGGCAGAGATCACAAGTAGGAAGAGAGGCAGGCAGAGAGAGAGAGGAAGGGAATCAGGCTCCCTGCTGAGCAGAGAGCCCGATGCAGGACTTGATCCCAAGATCCTGGGACCATGACCTGAGCCGAAGTCAGAGGCTTTAACCCACTGAGCCACCCAGGCACCCCACTCATACTTAAAATTTTTGAAGGACAGATTCACTGTAGTGGGAATTCTGGGTTGAATAGTGTGGTAGATTATCCTATTGCTCAGCAAATAAATACTCATTTTCTTCCTTACCACACCTTAGCTTTGAGTGTATTTTTCCAGCACTGACTTTGTTGGACTTGGTATGGTCAAAAAAATTTGACTTTAGAAGAATTAAGTTCCAGATATTTTCTTGAGTTTTTTCCTCCATTGTGAGAATAGACCCTTCCTAGTGGTTGTTTTTTGAGCCTGATTCCCAGAAAGAAAAAACTCTAACCAAATTTAGCAGAACTATAGGTGATCCATAGATAGAGTAAATATGTGTTTTGTTATTCTAAGTAACTGTGTTTTGGGGGATTCTTTGTTATTGCAACAAAAGCTGATTGATACACACATAGAATATGAATATATTCAATTTTAATAGGTACTGCCTAATTCCTCTACAATAGTCCTCTAGCAAGGCAAATTTATACAAACAATACATGAGAGCATTTTTACCCTGTATCTTCAATACAAAAGGAATGATCAGTCATAAACTTTTGTGAACATGATGGATATAAAGGTATGCCTCATTAAACTTGAGAATATTATTTCCTTCATAAGAATATTTCTTCATATGAACATTTCTTCACTCACTATTTAGATTGGATATAATAGTTTCCATTTTTCTTTTAGTTTTTTTCTTTAAATTTGTAAAATTTGTAAAAAATATGTCAAACCCGTTTCTTTGTTTCTGTTTTTTGTTTGTTTGTTTGTTTGTTTTGATCATCAGGTTGGTAAGTATTCTACATTTCCCTAGTTCATTTTTTGGCTATTCACTAATGTATATATACATAAATATACACACACATAGATTAGTATATGTATATTCCAATATTATAGAGATAATTGTTTTTTTTTAAGATTTTATTTACTTATTTGAGAAACAGATAGAACATGAATGGGGGGAGGGGCAGAGGGAGAGGAAGAAGCAGACTCCCTGCTGAGCAGGTTACCCCATGGATGCAGGACTTCATTGCAGGACCTTGAAGTCAAGACCTCAGCCAAAGGCAGCCGCCTAACTGACTGAGCCACCCAGGGACTCCGCTATCTTTCTTTTTTTGGTTATGAAGGTTAGTCCTATGCATGGAATGTCTTGTGATACTTTTGTTTTATTTATTTAATCATTTATTTTTGTTTTGAAACTTCTAAACCATCTGGAATTTATTTTTTCTATCATGTGAGACAAGCTCCAACTTAATTTTCTTCCAGATGGGTAGCCAGTTGTGCCAGCTCTATTAAGTTTAATCATCCTTTTCCCCCATATTGAAATGCTGCTTTTTGTTACATTTTGAATTCTTATATAAATATTGTGACCTCTTTTTGGATTATGAGTACATACTTTCTGCCATGCAATTTTCTAAGTCCTGGAGTTACAGTGTGGAATAAAACAAAGTCCCCATTTTCCTGAAGTTTATGTTCTAGTAGAGGAAAGCAGACAAAATAACTAAATCAATCAATCAGTATTTGATGGTAATAAAGTAAAGCAGGGGATAGAGAGTGAGGAAGGATGCCCTTCTAAGAAAGACAATCCGGAGATGTCCTCCTTTGTAAAATGACATTTGAACAGAACCTGAATGGTGCTAGAGAGTAAACTATGTGTATATCTAATAGCAGAGCATTTAAAGTAGAGGAAACAGCAAAGTCAAAGACCTTAACGAGGAGCGTGCTTGGCATGCTCTCTCTGAAAAATACCAAAGCTAATGTGGTTGGCTAATGTGTCAGAATAGTTAAACTGTTATCAGCTTCCTCAGAGATTGATGTATTTTATCTTCTTATTCCAGTACTATAATGAGTTGAACAGAGGGCTATAAGAGTATGTTCAAATATAAGCAAGGCCAATCAACCTTTATTATTCTATCTTTGACACTTTTCTTGGATATGATTTAGGACTGTATATGATATTAAGATCATTTTATAAAGTTGTCTTCTTTCCTCAACAAAGCAACTAGTGGAAATCTATCTATCCATCCATATACACACACATACACATACATAAATACACAGAGAGAGAGATGTTTAGATAGAAATAGGTAGATAAAACTTGCATGTGATTATCCTAATTGCAATTGACCCTTATTTTTATTTTAATTACTGCGAAGTTAACCCTTTATGGTATAAAATCTTTCCACCCAGGGGCATGCTACTGTCCTTGGCAGGTTTTAGTTTGTGTTTTTCAATAATATTATATAACATTATGTGGTTCCTGTCTCTTTGATGATAATTTTATTTTTAATAATTTTTAATTTTGTGGCTATTTTGATGATATCTCTATTCTCTTTTCAATTACTTATTGCTAGAATAGAGAAAAATATGTACATAGTGTACATTTATTTTATATCCAGCCACCTCCCAAATCCTATTATTTCTGTGCCTTCTACCAGAAATATTGAGTTCTTTCTATAAATAACTTTGTTAAAGAAAGGATAGTTTAAAATTTCTTCTCATCAAATATGTATCAAATTTATTCATTTTCCTGCTTTGGTATATTTGCCAAAACATCTAAGACATTTTTGAATACTAATATGAATAGCGGCCATTTTTTTCAGTTTCTTGATATTTATTGTATTAGTTTAATATTCTTATTTATACTATGTTTTCTCAAGTATTGTTTTCAAATTTATTAAGTGCCTTTTGAGTCAGCTAATTCCCCCCCCCATTATAAGAATGTAGAAAATTATGTTGATATGTTCAAGTGAACTGTATATTCAAAGAATAAATCCTACTTAGTAGTGGTTTTCCAAACTTTACTATTTTTTTGTTGTTTTTCTTCCCTATCTGTTCCTTTTTCTCCTTTTTTTTAAAGATTTTTATTTATTTATTTGACAGAGAGAGATCACAAGTAGGCAGAGAAGCAGGCAGAGAGAGAAGGAGAACCAGGCTCCCTGCTGAGCAGAGAGCCTGATGTGGGGCTTGATCCCAGGACCCTGAGATCATGACCTGAGCCAAAGGCAGAGGCCTAACCCACTGAACCACCCAGGCGGCCCCTCTTTCTCCGTCTGAAGCTTCTACTGTTTGAAGAGTAGGTCTTCTGTATGTTTTATTTGTCACTTATAACTGCATTCTTGATATCCATTACTTCATGTATTATCTTTGTACTTTGAGATACATTTTTTCCATTCGATCTCTCCCTCCCTCTCCCTGTCCTCTCTCTATCCATTTCTCTTCCTCTTCTTCTCCCTTTTATAGTCATTACTAGAAAACTGACCCTTTATAGTACCAAGTCTTCCCATCCAAGTGTATGTCTTTATTCTGACAGATTTTATTTTACATCTTTCAGTAAGGTTGCAAATGGTTTAGAATATTAAAAGAGGGGATCTCCTTGGTGGCCCAGTCATTAAGAGTATGCCTTCGGCTCATGTCATAATCCCAGGGTCCTGGCATTGAGCCCTGCCTTAAGCTCCCCACTCAGCAGGAAGCCTGCTTCTTCCTCTCCCACTCCCCCTGCTTGCGTTTCCTCCTTGCTATCTCTCTCTCTCTCTCTATCAAATAAATAAATAAAATCTTATAAAAATATTAAAGGATTATGAAGACTATAATCATAAAATATTATATATATAATAGACATTGTATTTACATATATACACACACATCTAAAGCATTGCTAGAATATATATGTATATACATGTACATATATACATACGTGTATATATATACATATATACACATATACATATGAATAAATATGTAATACATGTGCATATACACCCACATATATATTCTAATGGTGTTTTAGTTTAGACAGATTTATTTCTCCTTTAATTCTCTATTTTCTTCTCTGTTCTTCCTCTGTCTATAGCTCCAAGCCCTATTGGGTATCTTGTTATGTTCCTTTAATCCCTGGCCTTTCAGCCAAGCTTTCAGAAAAACCTTGAGTATGACAGTCTCATGAGAAATAGCTGGCACATAGTTGCATTTGGTAGTCTATGCCCTTCTGAGACAATAGGTCATGACTCCTCTATTCCCTGGTATCCTACTGTTTTCCCACATCCAGTCCTCTTCCCCTATATGTCAGGATATAGGGCACACTTAATGTAACGCAAGTAAACCTTCTCTAAAGGGCTGCATGTTTCGACGGGTCAGCTGTCCACCAGGATTCTCCACGAAT
This sequence comes from Lutra lutra, assembly GCF_902655055.1. NCBI lineage: Eukaryota > Metazoa > Chordata > Mammalia > Carnivora > Mustelidae > Lutra > Lutra lutra. The sequence goes on from NC_062290.1 coordinate 80,036,271, forward strand.
CCCTGGTCTTTCTAACCGAAAGGGGACGCTGCTCTTCACATTCCATCCCATTATAACTATGACAGGAACTGAGGCTTACCACACTCTCCATAGTCTGCATATCTGCTTGCCCCGGCTCTGCTCAACACAATGGCATGTTCAAGGCATAGTAAAGTATAATGTAAACCAGGCCAGTTCTAGAAATAGGCACCTGACCTCATGCTTGAGTATCTTATCTCATCTAGAGCACCTCATCTTTGCTGAGTCATGACACATTGATCTCTGAGTATCATGAGGCACTGCTGAAGTTTATTACTGCTAAGTGTTAAATGCACATCATCAAATTGTTATTTTTATTTGAAAGCACCTTTCTCTTCTCCCCGAAGTGACACATACCCTTATGGAAATTTTCCAACCCATTCATGAAAGAGAGAGAGAGAGAGAGATTTTGTTAAGAGAATAAAACAGTGAATTATTTTCTGCATGTATGTATGTCATTAACAATAATTCCTCTTCTTTGCATTTTAAAAGGTGTTTATCACTGCTAAGATTCCTCACATAAATTATCTTGTTTGATCCTCATCATAATCCAGTAAGGTATAATTTAAAAAAAATATATAGTTATTCATGGAATGCATTATTCCAATATTAATTATTACTTGGTAGACTTTATATAAAATTTTCCACATTTAGACTTTACATGAACTGTTGGGAAAGGGCGCTATCATTATCTACATCTTACAGATGAGAAAAATAAAATATAGTATTATATTTTTACCACAAAATCTCAAAATGAGTAGTCCAACTGTAAATGTATACATAATCAGTGGTGAGACTGGAAATTTGCACCCTTCAAATCTAATTGTAGAGTTGTACTCTTAAATACCATTTCATCATTTGGGTAGATGTAATCATTTATATTTACTGATCAGGAAACCAGTGGAGTATGTTGATTTGCTTGCTCATGGTCACTCAGCAAAAGTGAAACAGAGACCAGAAATCTCATTTAAATATTTGTTTCTTCCCAGGATATGATATGTAACTAATATAATTGGTCCCATTGTAGAAACTGAGCAGTATGCAATCATATAAACCCATTTGAAGATATTATAATACCATTTCATCTAGCAATGGGTAAACTTGAGATTCACATACATGTTTTTTAATGTGATTTGCAGTATAACCTACTTTTTAAAATTGTTGTTACTGCTGCATAATTAGATTAGTCTAATTATGGCCATTACCTTTTGAATTCACTTTGGAATTTTATTCTATTTTTTATATTGATTTTAACAACTAAGCAAAAGTAAATTCAGTGGCAAAGCTTTTATAAAATGCAAGCTGATTTCTGCTATTGTAAAGAATATGTTAATAGAAAAGCAATTGAAATAATTTCCAAAATTTAAATGGAGTCAAGTTTCAGAAATGTGAATTTGTTTGAGTCAATGAATATTCACTGAGTCCTTATGACATGCTGGGCACAATGTTAGGCATAGTGGGAGAGAAAGAGCAGTCCCTGCCTTTAGGGGGCTCTAACTCATTGGGAGAGGCAGGCATGTACACAAGCAATCTTAATATTAGCTAGAATGTTATAATTGTTATAACAAAGGGACTGAGAAAGTGCAATAGGGATATAAAGGAAAGAGATATTAACTCCAACTGGGCGAACTTGAACAAACAAATAAACTCCACAGCTGGTGCAATAAAATGTGATTTCAAGAGAAAAAAAACTTTCATTTTAATTGCTTTCAACGTTATTAGGCAAGTTGCCAAGAAATGTTTTCTTCAATATCAAGTTATATCTCAAGGATATCATTTTGAAAATGAAAAAATATACCTTAACAGTTGGACTACTCACTCTGAGATTTTAGAACAAAATATCCATCCTGAAATTTACCGGAGTGGTCATTTCTTATAACCCATTTGTTTTTCAATGGTGCAAACTAAGTTTCTAGACAAAGGAACGAACTTTCCACGAGTCATGGGGGACAAATCACTAGTTAAAATTAAGGCACAAGTCACATGACTTTCAATTGACCTGGTTTTCTGCCTTACTGGGGTTTTATCTTTTATACCTTCATTCATATAGTCTTCCCTTCAAAAAAATATTCAGGTCCTGCACCATTAAGATCAGGTTGGGCTCTATCTTGTAAAATCATGAAAAACCACAGAAAAGCACAGTAACTGGAAGGGACATCAACAACTTATCTAATAATATGCCCTTAGTTACATCTTCCTCTTAGCAACAATTTGGTATCAATCAAGGACAAAAGTACCTCTGTGAGAGCTTTGTGAGAGCAGTGCCATACACCAAGGAACCCAAGAAGAAGTCTTGACTAACCAAACTTTAGGTATTAGGCATAGAGATGGTGGCCCAACTGTGGACACTGCATGGCACTACAGTGGCTCTCATCACCATACTGCAGTGTTGGAGCTCCTGGAGAGTATTGTCATAGACAAGTGTGCCTTTGTGGAAGTCTAGGTTTTGACAGTACAATCTGCAGTCCATCATTGCTGGAGAAATTTAAAAATAATAAGCAAAAAACAAATACAAGTTTGGACACATTGGAAAGTAGGAGGAACATTTTGACTTTACTCACTTCATATCTCCCCAAAGGCAGAACAGTGAAATGTCAAGTGAAATCTTCTCAGCCTGTGATTTCATCTGCAGGAAAAAGTGAGAGTTTGTGAGTAAGTATCCAGGTTCCCCAGCTGTGTGGAATATTGCCAAAAAGGCCCATTTTTCTCTCATCCCATTTAGAGTACTGAGTCAAGAGCTGCTTAATGGGGAAGCAGGAAGGAAGCTAGGACAGTAGCAGATAAGACTCTGGGGATGTGGATCATAATAACTGCACTGTAGATTCCATCAAGAGATGTTCTCACAAGCCACTGGGGAGACCTCACCAATGAATCCCCCAACAAGGCAATCAGAGCCTTCCACACACTTCACCTACTCTCCTCCACCAACTATGGCAGCTCCTTAAGTGCGATTCCAATGGCAACAAGAGTGAGCATTAGCAGATGGCTAGTGAGTATGTACAAAGCCAGCCCCAATCTGCAGACCAGAAAGAGACTATAGATTTTAGCTTTAGCTCCCTTTTGGGGACAACAAAAGGAGGTTAGAATTCACATAGAAACACAAAAATCCCCAAGTCACCAAAGCAACACTGAGAAAGAACAAAGCTGGAGGCCTCACACTACCTGACCTCAAACTATGTTATGAAGCTATAGGAAACAAACCAGTTTGATACTGCATGAAAATAGACACACAGGCCAATGGAGCAACACTGAGAACCAAGAAATAAACCCTCACATATATAACCAACTACTATTTGACAATGAAACCAAGAATGATCAATGGAGAAAGGGTAATCTTTTCAAATGAATGGTGCTAGGAAAACTGGATAATCACATGCAGAGAATGAAATTGGATCTCTATACCACTCAGAAAAGTTAACTCAAAATGGATTAAACACTTAAACATTTGATCTGAAACCATTAAACCCCTAGAAGAAAAATAAAGAGAAACCTCCTTGATGTTGGTCTTGGCAAAGTTGTTTTTGCATATGACACCAACAGCACAAGCAAAAAAAGTAGAAATTGGGGTGTCTGAGGGGCTCAATGGGTTAAGCATCCAACTCTTGATTTCAGCCCAGGTCATGATCTCATGGTTGTGAGATGGAGCCCTGCATCAGGCTCCATGCTCCATGGGAGGTCTGCTTGAGATTCCCTCTTCCTCTGCTCCTACCTCCACTTATGCACTCATCCATGCTCTCTCTCTCTCTTTCTCAATTAAAAAAGTAAATCTTTTTTTTTTAAATTTTTTTATTTTTTCAGCATAACAGTATTCATTATTTTTGCACCACACCCAGTGCTCCATGCAATCTGTGCCCTCCACAATACCCACCACCTGGTGCCCCCAACCTCCCACCCCCCACCCCATCAAAATTCCCAGATCGTTTTTCAGAGTCCATAGTCTCTCATGGTTCACCTCCCTTTCCAATTTCCCTCAACTCCCCTCTCCATCTCCCCTTGTCCTCCATGCTATTTGTTATGCTCCACAAATAAGTGAAACCATATGATAATTGACTCTCTCTGCTTGACTTATTTCACTCAGCATAATCTCTTCCAGTCCCGTCCATGTTGCTACAAAACTTGGGGATTCATCCTTTCTTTCTTTCTTTTTTTTTTTTTTTTTTTACAGCTTTATAAACATATATTTTTATCCCCAGGGGTACAGGTCTGCGAATCGCCAGGTTTACACACTTCACAACACTCACCATAGCACATACCCTCCCCGATATCCATAACCCCACCCCCTCTCCCAACCCCCTCCCCCCATCAACCCTCAGTTTGTTTTCTGAGATTAAGAGTCACTTATGGTTTGTCTCCCTCCCAATCCCATCTTGTTTCATTTACTCTTCTCCTACCCCCTCGACCCCCCATGTTGCATCTCCTCTCCTTCATATCAGGGAGATCATATGATAGTTGTCTTTCTCCGATTGACTTATTTCGCTAAGCATGATACCCTCTAGTTCCATCCACGTCGTCGCAAATGGCAAGATTTCATTTCTTTTGATGGCTGCATAGTATTCCATTGTGTATATATACCACATCTTCTTTATCCATTCGTCTGTAGATGGACATCTAGGTTCTTTCCATAGTTTGGCTATTGTAGACATTGCTGCTATAAACATTCGGGTGCATGTGCCCCTTCGGATCACTACGTTTGTATCTTTAGGGTAAATACCCAGCAGTGCAATTGCAGGGTCATAGGGTAGTTCTATTTTCAACATTTTGAGGAACCTCCATGCTGTTTTCCAGAGTGGTTGCACCAGCTTGCATTCCCACCAACAGTGTAGGAGGGTTCCCCTTTCTCCGCATCCTCGCCAGCATCTGTCATTTCCTGACTTGTTAATTTTAGCCATTCTGACTGGTGTGAGGTGATATCTCATGGTGGTTTTGATTTGTATTTCCCTGATGCCGAGTGATATGGAGCACTTTTTCATGTGTCTGTTGGCCATCTGGATGTCTTCTTTGCAGACATGTCTGTTCATGTCCTCTGCCCATTTCTTGATTGGATTATTTGTTCTTTGGGTGTTGAGTTTGCTAAGTTCTTTATAGATTTTGGACACTAGCCCTTTATCTGATATGTCATTTGCAAATATCTTCTCCCATTCTGTCAGTTGTCTTTTGGTTTTGTTCACTGTTTCCTTTGCTGTGCAAAAGCTTTTGATCTTGATAAAATCCCAAAAGTTCATTTTTGCCCTTGCTTCCCTTGCCTTTGGTGATGTTCCTAGGAAGATGTTGCTGCGGCTGACGTCGAAGAGGTTGCTGCCTGTGTTCTCCTTGAGGATTTTGATGGATTCCTTTCTCACATTGAGATCCTTCATCCATTTTGAGTCTATTTTCGTGTGTGGTGTAAGGAAATGATCCAATTTCATTTTTCTGCATGTGGCTGTCCAATTTTCTCAACACCATTTATTGAAGAGGCTGTCTTTGTTCCATTGGACATTCTTTCCTGCTTTGTCGAAGATGAGTTGACCATAGAGTTGAGGGTCCATTTCTGGGCTCTCTATTCTGTTCCATTGATCTATGTGTCTGTTTTTGTGCCAGTACCATGCTGTCTTGATGATGACAGCTTTGTAATAGAGCTTGAAGTCCGGAATTGTGATGCCACCAACTTTGGCTTTCTTTTTCAATATTCCTTTGGCTATTCGAGGTCTTTTCTGGTTCCATATAAATTTTAGGATTATTTGTTCCATTTCTTTGAAAAAAATGGATGTTACTTTGATAGGAATTGCATTAAATGTTTAGATTGCTTTAGGTAGCATAGACATTTTCACAATATTTATTCTTCCAATCCAGGAGCATGGAACATTTTTCCATTTCTTTGTGTCTTCCTCAATTTCTTTCATGAGTACTTTATAGTTTTCTGAGTATAGATTCTTAGTCTCTTTGGTTAGGTTTATTCCTAGGTATCTTATAGTTTTGGGTGCAATTGTAAATGGGATGGACTCCTTAATTTCTCTTTCTTCTGTCTTGTTGTTGGTGTAGAGAAATGCAACTGATTTCTGTGCATTGACTTTATATCCTGACACTTTACTGAATTCCTGTACAAGTTCTAGCAGTTTTGGAGTGGAATCTTTTGGGTTTTCCACATATAGTATCATATCATCTGCAAAGAGTGATAGTTTGACTTCTTCTTTGCCGATTTGGATGCCTTTAATTTCCTTTTGTTGTCTGATTGCTGAGGCTAGGACTTCTAGTACTATGTTGAATAGCAGTGGTGATAACGGACATCCCTGCCGTGTTCCTGACCTTAGCGGAAAAGCTTTCAGTTTTTCTCCATTGAGAATGATATTTGCGGTGGGTTTTTCATAGATGGCTTTGATAATATTGAGGTATGTGCCGTCTATCCCTACACTTTGAAGAGTTTTGATCAGGAAGGGATGCTGTACTTTGTCAAATGCTTTTTCAGCATCTATGGAGAGTATCATATGGTTCTTGTTCTTTCTTTTATTAATGTGTTGTATCACATTGATTGATTTGCGGATGTTGAACCAGCCCTGCAGCCCTGGAATAAATCCCACTTGGTCGTGGTGAATAATCCTTTTAATATACTGTTGAATCCTATTGGCTAGTATTTTGGCGAGAATTTTTGCATCTGTGTTCATCAAGGATATTGGTCTGTAGTTCTCTTTTTTGTTGGGATCCTTGTCTGGTTTTGGGATCAAGGTGATGCTGGCCTCATAAAATGAGTTTGGAAGTTTTCCTTCTATTTCTATTTTTTGGAACAGTTTCAGGAGAATAGGAATTAGTTCTTCTTTAAATGTTTGGTAGAATTCCCCCGGGAAGCCGTCTGGCCCTGGGCTTTTGTTTGTTTGGAGATTTTTGATGACTGTTTCAATCTCCTTACTGGTTATGGGTCTGTTCAGGCTTTCTATTTCTTCCTGGTTCAGTTGTGGTAGTTTATATGTCTCTAGGAATGCATCCATTTCTTCCAGATTGTCAAATTTGTTGGTGTAGAGTTGCTCATAGTATGTTCTTATAATTGTCTGTATTTCTTTGGTGTTCGTTGTGATCTCTCCTCTTTCATTCATGATTTTATTTATTTGGGTCCTTTTTCTTTTCTTTTTGAGAAGTCTGGCCAGGGGTTTATCAATCTTATTAATTCTTTCAAAGAACCAGCTCCTCGTTTCATTGATTTGTTCTATTGTTTTTTTGGTTTCTATTTCATTGATTTCTGCTCTGATCTTTATGATTTCTCTTCTCCTGCTGGGTTTAGGGTTTCTTTCTTGTTCTTTCTCCAGCTCCTTTAGGTGTAGGGTTAGGTTGTGTACCTGAGATCTTTCTTGTTTCTTGAGAAAGGCTTGTACCGCTATATATTTTCCTCTCAGGACTGCCTTTGTTGTGTCCCACAGATTCTGAACCGTTGTGTATTCATTATCATTTGTTTCCATAAATTTTTTCAATTCTTCTTTAATTTCCTGGTTGACCCATTCATTCTTTAGAAGGATGCTGTTTAGTCTCCATGTATTTGGGTTCTTTCCAAATTTCCTCTTGTGATTGAGTTCTAGCTTTAGAGCATTGTGGTCTGAAAATATGCAGGGAATGATCCCAATCTTTTGATACCAGTTGAGACTTGATTTAGGACCAAGAATGTGATCTATTCTGGAGAATGTTCCATGTGCACTAGAGAAGCATGTGTATTCTGTTGCTTTGGGATGAAATGTTCTGAATATATCTGTGATGTCCATCTGGTCCAGTGTGTCATTTAAGGCCTTGATTTCCTTGTTGATCTTTTGCTTGGATGATCTGTCCATTTCAGTGAGGGGAGTGTTAAAATCCCCTACTATGATTGTATTCTTGTCGATGTGTTTCTTTGATTTTGTTATTAATTGGTTTATATAGTTGGCTGCTCCCACGTTAGGGGCATAGATATTTAAAATTGTTAGATCTTCTTGTTGGACAGTTCCTTTGAGTATGATATAGTGTCCTTCCTCATCTCTTATTATAGTCTTTGGCTTAAAATCTAATTGATCTGCTATAAGGATTGCCACTCCTGCTTTCTTCTGATGTCCATTAGCATGGTAAATTCTTTTCCACCCCCTCACTTTAAACCTGGAGGTGTCTTCGGGTTTAAGATGAGTTTCTTGTAGGCAACATATAGATGGGTTTTGTTTTTTGATCCATTCTGATACCCTGTGTCTTTTGATTGGGGCATTTTGCCCATTAACATTCAGGGTAAGTATTGAGAGATATGAATCTAGTGCCATTGTATTGCCTGTAAGGTGACTGTTATTGTATATTGTCTCTGTTTCTTTCTGATCTACTACTTTTAGGGTCTCTTTTTGCTTAGAGGACCCCTTTCAATATTTCCTGTAGAGCTGGTTTGGTATTTGCAAATTCTTTCAGTTTTTGTTTGTCCTGGAAGCTTTTAATCTCTCCTTCTATTTTCAATGATAGCCTAGCTGGATATAGTATTCTTGGCTGCATGTTTTTCTCATTTAGTACTCTGAATATATCATGCCAGCTCTTTCTGGCCTGCCAGGTCTCTGTAGATAAGTCTGCTGCCAATCTAATATTTTTACCATTGTACGTTACAGACTTCTTTTCCCGGGCTGCTTTCAGGATCTTTTCTTTGTCACTAAGACTTGTCAATTTTACTATTAGGTGACGGGGTGTGGACCTATTCTTATTGATTTTGAGGGGGGTTCTCTGAACCTCCTGGATTTTGATGCTTGTTCCCTTTGCCATATTGGGGAAATTCACTCCAATAATTCTCTCCAATATACCTTCTGCTCCCCTCTCTGTTTCCTCTTCTTCTGGAATCCCAATTATTCTAATGTTGTTTCGTCTTATGGTGTCACTTATCTCTCGAATTCTCCCCTCGTGGTCCAGTAGCTGTTTGTCCCTCTTTTGCTCAGCTTCTTTATTCTCTGTCATTTGGTCTTCTATATCGCTAATTCTTTCTTCTGCCTCATTTATCCTAGCAGTGAGAGCCTCCATTTTTGATTGCACCTCATTAATAGCTTTTTTGATTTCAACTTGGTTAGATTTTTGTTCTTTTATTTCTCCAGAAAGGGCTTTTATATCTCCCGAGAGGGTTGCTTTAATATCTTCCATGCCTTTTTCAAGCCCGGCTAGAACCTTGAGAATCATCATTCTGAACTCTATATCTGACATATTACCAATGTCTGTATTGATTAGGTCCCTAGCCTTTGGTACTGCCTCTTGTTCTTTTTTTTGTTGTGAATTTTTCCGCCTTGTCATTTTGTCCAGATAAGAGTTTATGAAGGAGCAAGTAAAATACTAAAAGGGTGGCAACAACCCCAGGAAAATATGCTTTAGCCAAATCAGAAGAGATCCTGAATTGTGAGTGGGGAGAAAGGGGATAAAAAGGGGCTCAGAAAGAAAGAAAAAAAAAAACTATTAAAAAAAAGAAAGCCGATAAAGAAATAAATATAAAAAGAGGAAAAAATATATATATATTAGATAAACTATTTAAAAAACGTTAAAAAAAAGAAAATGGTAAAAGTTAAAAAAAATTTAGCAGAAGAAGAAAAAAAAATTGAAAAAGAAAAAAAAAATTAAATTTTCTGCAAGGCTAAAAAATCATGGGGAGAAAGCCATGAGTTCCGTGCTTTGCTTTCTTCTCCTCTGGAATTCTGCTGCTCTCCTTGGTAGGTGAACTTGGTCCTGGCTGGGTTTCCCGTTGATCTTCTGGGGGAGGGGCCTGTTGTAGTGATTCTCAAGCGTCTTTGCCCCAGGCGGAGTTGCACCGCCCTTACCTGGGGCCACGCTGAGTCATCCGCTCGGGTTCGCTTTGGGGAGCTTTTGTTCCCTGAGCGCTTTCCGTAGAGTCCGGAGGACGAGAATAAAGATGGCGGCCTCCCGGTCTCCGGCCGGAGGAGCCAAGAGCCCGGGGCCCCACTCCTCAGTGCACCCTCAGAGAACAGCACCCAATGACTCCCATCAGCCTGGCCTCCGGCCGCGCTCCGAGCTGACCGAGCCTGCGACCGGTTCAAGGCAACCCCGAGCTGAGAGTCACTCCTCGGCTCTGTCTCTGCAGCCGGCTTCCCCGCTCTAATACCGGTAAGCTCTGCGACACTCAGACACCCCCGATCCTTCTGCGACCCTGCGGGACCTGAGGTAGCGCTGACCCCGCCTGGGCTTCACCCCAGTTAAGCCTCTGGAGCGATGTCCCTCAGCAGAACAGACTTTTAAAAGTCCCGATTTTGTGCTCCGTTGTTCCGCCACTCGCCGGGAGCCGGCCCCTCCCCCCGCGGTCTATCTTCCCGTCGCTTTGGATTCACTTCTCCGCCAGTCCTACCTTGCAGAAAGTGGTTGATTTTCTGTTTCTGGAATTGCTGTTCTTCTTCTCTTCAATCTCCCGTTGGATTTGTAGGTGTTTGCAATCTTTAGATAAGCTATTTAGCTGATCTCCCGCTACCCGAAGTAGTCTCAGCCTGCTACTTCTCCGCCATCTTGACTCCTCCCTATCTAAATCTTTTTTTTTTTTTAAAGCAAAAATTATTAAGTGGAATATCAAATTAAACATCAAACTATAGAAGTTTCTTCATGGCAAAAGAAATAGTTAACAAAGTGAAAAGGCAGCCTAAAAAATGGGAGAAAATACATGCAAGTCATTTATCTGATAAAAGATTAATATTCAAAATATATAAGGAAATCATACAAATCAACAGAAAAACAAACAAACTGATTAAAAATGGACAGAATTGAATAGACATTTTTCCAAAAAAAGATGTATAATGACCATCAGGTACATGAAAAGATATTCAACATCACAAATTATCAGGGAAAAGCAAGTCAAAAACACAACAAGAGAACACCTCACACTTAGAATGGCTATTATCAAAACAGCACAAACAAAAACCTCCCACAAAAGATGACATATGTTGGCCAGGATGCGGAAACATGGAAGCCCATGGGCACTGTTAGTGGAAATGTAAATTGATATAGACACTGTGGAATACAGCAGGAAGGTTCCTCAAGAAATGCAAAATAGATGTACCATATGACCCAGCAATCCCACTTCTGGGTACATACCCAAAGGAAATGAAAGCAATACCTCAAAGAGATTTCTGTACTCCCACATTCATTATAGCATTATTCATAGTAGCTAAGACATGGAAACAAGTCCACCGGCAGATGAATGGATGAAGTTATGGTAAGTATCTGCAAGGGAGTATTATTCATCCATGAGAAAGTGGGAAAGCCTGCCATTTGTGACAATAACTTGAGGGCATTATATTAAGTGAAATACGTCAGACAGACAAATACTGCGGGATATCGCTTATATGTGAAATCTAAAATAGTCAAACTCATAGAAACAGAGCATCATGGTGATTGCCAAGGGGTAGGAGGTGGTGGAAATGAGGAGATGTCGACCAAAGGGTATAAATTTCCAGTTATAAGATGACTAAGTTCTGGGGACCTAATGTACAGGGTGATGATAATAGTTAATAATACTGCATTATATACTTGAAAGTTGCCAAGAGTGTGGATCTTAAATGTTTTTACCATAAAAAAGGAATGGTAATTATGTGACATAATGGTGACTTTCTTTAACAAACCCCTGTTATAGTAATCATTTCACTATGTAGAAGCATAACATCACCACAATATGCACCTTAAACTCAAATGATTACAATGTATACCTTAAACTTACACAGTGGTATATGTCAGTTGTCTCAATAGAGCTGGAAAAAAATGCAATCACTGTCCATTTAGCATAGACTAAGCAGTATTGTCTTTTGTATATTTATTTCTACTCCAATGAGATGCAGTCTGTGGTGGTTAACAGGAGTGCTGCAGACCCAGTCGTCCTGAGTTCGAATTACCGGTACACCACTAACTTTAGACAAATTACTTAAAATTCCCCGTGCCTCCATTCCTCATCTCTATATGGTCAAAAAAAAAGAGTGTGTGCCTCATGGTTTGTTGCAAAGTTTAAATGATCTGATAGATGTAAACCATTCAGAAGAGTGCTTTGAGCATGTGAACATTGTAAGGATAATCTATTATTCATTCTATGTTTTGCCTTCCTTCATTTCAGAGGCAAACTGGCGGAAGATAGCAATAAGCCTGCATCTGGGGAATTAAATGTCCCATATGACCTTTAAGACCAAAATGAAATAGCTTTATTTACTGACTATTCACAGGATACTAGTACTATTACCTATACTCTTAAATGGACGAGGAAAAGAAAGCTAAGAGAAGTTGTATAACTTGCATAGAGTACACAGAAAGGAAGATTCAGAGGTTTGGTTTTGTTTTTAGACTTTCTGCTGCTGGATATAGACACATACAGTCTGCTTGATTTATATGTGTATCACCAGATAATAAGAAAAATTACCAGCTCTAGGGGCGCCTGGGTGGCTCCGTTAGTTAAGCATCTGTCTTTGACTCAGGTCATGATCCCAGGGTCTTGGGACTGAGCCCTATGTCTGGCTTCCTGCTCAGTGGGGGGCCTGCTTCTCCCTCTCCCTCTTCTGCTCCCCCCTGCTTGTGCTCTCTCTCTGTCTCTCTGCTAAATAAATAAAATCCTTTTTAAAAATTACCAACTCTACATTTGAGCATTCAGTCTACTGATCTTTTACCATATTGCCTCTAGAAAGTCAGGTTGGGTTACATGGAGAGATGTAAACTACGGCCATTAATTCCTTTCTTGCTTCTCCTCACTAACCAAATTTCAGTCATACTGATTTTTTTTTTTCTTTTCCAGTCTTGAATAGGTCATGTTCTATCCGACTTTCTAGCTTGTATACATGCGTGTCTTCTGCTCAGCCTTCTAGACAAAACACACACACACACACACACACACACACACACACAGATATAGTGCATCCCCATCTACATTTTCCCAACCAGTTCCTATAGCTTATTCTTGACTTTTTTTTATAAAGATTTTTAAAATTTTTTTTTATTTGACAGAAAGAGATCACAAGTAGGCAGAGAGGCAGGCAGAGAGAGAGGAGGAAGCAGACTCCCTGCGGAGCAGAGAGCCCGATGTGGGGCTCCATCCCAGGACCCTGAGACCATGACCTGAGCAGAAGGCAGAGGCTTTAACCTACCGAGCCACCCAGGTGCTCTTATTCTCAACTTTAACATCAAATGTTCTAGGATACTTACTTGTCCCCACCACCCTCAGTGTGCTTAGGTGCCCAACTTCTGTCTTTCCACATTGCTTTATGTCCCATCATCATAGCACTTGTCAAGCTGAATTCTAAGTGTCCAGGCATCTTTCTTCTGCTAACGTATAAGCTCCTTGGGATTGAGACTGAGAGCATCGCACTTGCTGCTTCAATTCTGTGTCGAGTTCGGTGGCCGCTCAGTTGTTCTATGAGTATTCAATGAATGAGTAAGTGACTGACTGACTGACTGAATGAGAGTCTATTGGTACTCATTAGACTTGCATAAGAACATCTGCACCAAAATCTCCATCATTTGCAACAACAACAAATAAAATAGATAAAAAAGATTTAAGGAATTATAGGCTTAACGATGATTTTAAAAATAATAACTGGCATAGAGAATAACCCTTCAAAAGCCGAGTCACAAATGTAAGCCCATTTGTAAATTGCAACATTCATTTCGCCCACATTTTGCTTACCTCAAACTAGAAAGACACCAAGATGCCATGATTAGGGCAGAGCTTGCATCCAGAGATTTGTACATAATTCATAGTTTAAGTTCTGCAACTTTGCATAATAAATAGTTTAAATACTGCAGCAACAGAGCTGGAGAGGAAATTAGGATTCTGAATGAAAAAGTTAATTATACCTCCAAGGATTTTTTTTTTTTTTGCAATACATTAAAAACAAGCTTAGAAGAGGATAATTTAGGCTAAAAAGAGACGGAAATGCAGGAGATTATGGGAGTGGTGATAACTGACAAGTTATCTTATTAAGTGGGGGTAATTAGACTAAATTAATTTTAAAATTGTAGCAGCGGATTCTAGATCAACAATAGCGTAAATAATTTATGGGGCTGATGATCTTGCAGCTGGAGTCATTTCTGTTAGATGGACTTTGTTCTTAACATTATTGGCCATTTTCTCTGCTTCAGCCACTCTATTCAGATAACCCTGAAGGGTATAGTTTACAACTGGAATCTCCACCCTTTTAGCAAGGTTGCCAAAATAGATCAAAATACAAGAAATCTTCATCAAAGGAAAGCAGCTTTTTGTAAAAGATGTCACAGGGTAACTCTCCATCCATTTGCATGTCCATTCATCTATCCATCCAAACTATGGATACTACTACTAATACTGTTACTAATAAATAGTTTTAAGTTAATAATTTTTAGAACTTAATGTGGGTCTAGGTACTATGTTGAGCATTGCACATGCATTATTTTGTTTATTTTAAACAATACCCTTGTGAAATGTGCACAGATATTAATCCTAAACTGAGGGTTCAGAGTAATGAAGCAACCTGCCCAAGAACACACAATAAGAACTTTGGTCAGACCCTCACCTGTATGATTCCAGAGCCACCTTAAAAACTATTGTGCTGTACTAGGCATTGACTAGATGTCAAAAACAGATATTCTCACTTGCAGATTTTGTAATTAGGGAAGTAAACATAAAGGGGGAAAATGCCCACCTTTAAAGGTGAATACTGGAGTGTAGTGAAAAAAGAAAAAATAAAGAGGCAGAGGGCTTGGTTGGAATCTAGTCTTATTTTAAACTGTGGCATAACCATATACACTTGAGTTCATTATGTAACCATTCTAATTATCATATTCCAATCTGTAAAAGGAGGCAGATGTGAAGTCTTGCAAGTTAGTAACAAGGCCTGCCAGTGATGATGATAACAATTTCATTTTAAAAGAGTGTTCCCAGATCCTTGTACGGCAAACACTCCCCATCCACACCCCCTGCTGAAAGGAGAGCCCCAGGTAGACTTGACTTCCAGCGGGGAACTTCTCACATGCCCCACTTTCAAGTTTGGCTACCACACTTGGTCTGGATGGAGTGACCAACTCATATACCATCCAGTAGCATGGTAGGAAACGCTCTACTCAGAGAATCCAACCCCTATTCTTGGAAAAGTGTACTGTGAGTTCAGATTAAACAAGGCAGTTGAAACTTTGATTTTTCTCTATCAGCCACAGCCAATTCAAAAGCTGGCAACCCTTACTTCAAAGTAGACTCCAAATCTACCCACTTCCTACTACCCCTTCTGCTACTTCCTTCATTGTAGACATCTGCGTCTCTCATTTGAATTATTCCATTGTCTTTTCCCCTTGCCTTTTCCCCTTGCCTAACAGCAAGAACATCGCTCATCTGTTCAATAGCTTACTATCTCATTTAAAGTAAACCAAAGTTTTTAACATAGTCTGCAAGGCCCTATACAACCTGGGTCTCTGCTTTACTTCTAAATTTATTCTCTACTACTGCTGTCTTTCCTATTCATCCCACTCCAACCACTTGTCTTCCTTTTTGTTCCTTGGTATTCCCAACATCTACTCCCATGCAACAACCTTCCCACTAGCTCGTCTATCACATTCTTCTTGCAGATCTCCACGTGTCTCATTCCCTCACCTCTTAAAGTTCATTGATCAAATTTCACCTTCTCAGTGACCATTCTGTTAGTTTGCCAACACTCCCACCTGGGTAACTTCTCACTCCCTGTCTCTGCTTGGTTTTTCTTCATGGTGTGGATTATCTTCTAATCTAATAGGTTATTTACAATCTGCCTATCCAAATTAGAGCACAAAATCTCTGAGGATAGGGATTATTGTCTATGACACCACTGCATCACCAGCAAGGCAGACATTGTAGCATAATAAATATTTGTTGAATATCGTTTGAGTAGGTGAATGAATAAATGAATGAAATGTGCATCTGGAAACAAAAAATAGGAGGTTATTACCAAGCTACAGAGCTGAGTAAATAAAATCTAGAAGGCAGAAGCTATAGGTATAAAGAAGAGGTCTAAAGCATAGAAACAAAGAAGTAAGAATTAGGAGATGGGTAAAACACCTAGAGCAGCTACACCTGCTGGAGGGAGGAACCACAGCTTTTTGCTGTGAGGTCCACAGAACCACCTTCTATTCAAATTCCAGTGATGTTCTCCTATTGTGGCATGCCATTAAGATTTCAGCTTACTTCATAGTTACTCTTGAAGTCTATCATTTGCCTCAACTATCTTAAATTCAATCTTTGTTCCTTATATTCAGAGAACTCAAACCAACCATTTTTTCTCAACACTACTGATTCCTTTTTAAAATTTAATTTAATTTTTTTCAGTGCTCCAAAATTCATTGTTTATGCACCACACCCAGTGCTCCATGTAATATGTGCCCTCCGTAATACCTATCTTTATTTAGTATCTTCACATATATTATCTCATTAATTCTCCTAGATATTTTGCATCATGGACATTGTTATGAACATTTTACAAGTAGCAGGATTGTCAGGAAGATAACTCCTTTGTCGAAGTCACATATGATGTTGGAGCAAACCTGGAACTGAAATGCAAATCTTCTGACCCCAAGACCATGGCTCTTTTCTTACATCACACTGTCTCTTCTGGGTTTTAGGTGGCTTTTTGTTTCAGGGGCATAATCAGGTAATTGTTTATGTCATCCTGCCTATGATTCTGACACCTTACCAATTCATGTGCCCTTATCTAGCATTACCTCCAAAGAATACTTACTGCTAACTTAATTTTTGATAAAACCACAGAGTTAGGGAAAGATAAATATCTTTGTTTCCTTTTTCTCTTCTGAAGGTGCTATTTTGCTTGTTCCCCTCACTCCTCACCTTTCTGTAAGTTCCTAGCAGGGTCATGGCTACCAATATATTGAAACACTCAGGAGCCAATTACACAGAGATAAAACAGACACCTGACAGGCAAGAGCGCCCTTCTGGCCAGGGTGGACAGCTGATCAGTAATTAAAGGGATGATTTATGGCTTAAAAGGAAGAGTAGTTGCCT
Source organism: Lutra lutra (assembly GCF_902655055.1). Classification (NCBI taxonomy): domain Eukaryota; kingdom Metazoa; phylum Chordata; class Mammalia; order Carnivora; family Mustelidae; genus Lutra; species Lutra lutra. The sequence continues at coordinate 80,053,222 of NC_062290.1, forward strand.
ATCTCATGAGCACATATACATGTGTACCTATAAAACATGACTTTCTAAAAACCTTTTGAATCAAAAATTGCCCTGGACTTTTTCATTTATCCTGTGTATATCAGAAAATAAAAATGGCTTGCCCACGACCATACAGATAATCAGGATCCTAGATTTCCTGACTTGCTCATCTGTTGTTTTGTTTTGTTTTTTCCAGGCAGTACTTTGCCTCTGCCTTGGAGAATAAAATTCAAAGTTGTTGGTTTCATTTCCAAGCCCCTCCATGAACTAAAACCTGTTTGGAGTCATTCTTCCTCTGAATCTCAGACTAAAAGCCACTTCTTCCTTGAAGACTTCCACTCTCTCCAGTCACAGTCCTTCTCTTGTATTAGCTCTTATCACATTGCAGTTGTTGTAGAATTATCACAGTAAAGAAGGTTGAAATTATGACAGTGCTTCTCTGACTTCCCAGCTCCTAGTGGAAGGAACCAGAGCATTATATACAACAAAAGCATTAAACAGGAGTGACCATAATCTAGGACTTTCCCTCTCTGACCAGTATTCTTTCTATTATCCGGATTCTTCAGGTATCCTGATTCTTTCAGGATATACTGAATGTGGACTCAAGTAATAATTCCTAATAGCAATAATTTACTCTAACTTGCCTAAAAACATTGAACCAGAGGTAATCAGTAGAGTTAAAGGGAAACATAATCTCCCCCCCGCCCCACCATAAACTTTGAAGTGTTTAGTCCATCAAGCTCCAGGCAGTATTTCCACCAGATCTGTGAACTGGGATAGACTAAGTAAACAACTATGACAACAAAAACAGCCATCGTAACTCAGGCTTGAAAGCAGCATGTCCAGTTGGTTTTATTCCAACCCTCATCATGTTCTTTTTGGTGAGAGCTTCCAATTCTGAATGCTATTTGCATCAGCCTCATTTAGGAGTAAGGACTCAGCCCCATTTAGGAGTAAGGACCTTGATGTGCTTTCAAGCATTGGTTCTGCCCTATCAGAGCCAGGGAAGGTAGGAAAGTCCTAAACAAGCAGAGCTAAAGAGTGTGGACCTAAGCCCTAAGCAAATGGGCTTTAGAATAATGACATTTCAGGGCACCTGGGTGGCTCAGTCAGTTAAGCATCTGACTCTTGGTTTTGGCTCAGGTCATGATCTCATGGGTTGTGAGGTGGATCCCCACATGGGGCTCTGCGCTCACTTGGGAGTCTGCTTAGGGATTCTTTCTCTCTGCACCTGTCCCCATGCCCATTTGTGTGATTTTTCTCCCTTTCTCTCTCTCTCTCTCTCAAATAAATAAATAAATCTTTAAAAAAATAAATAAAACAGTATTTCCAAAGTCTGGCATCTTCTCTGAGTTCAAATACCCAATCTTTCTTTTTCTTTAACCTAACTAATAGTAAACACCATGTGCCATTCACTCCATGTAGCTTTAAACTACATTATTTCATTTAACATTTATGCTAGTGAGGTAGGCATTGATTAGGGAGTTGTGAATTCAACCTGTGAACTAAGCTGTCTCCCCCTGGAGTCCGCACTCTTGGTCACAGGATTGGAATTAACCATGAACTCCAGCTGGCTTGGCTAAATCAATGATTTCTGTTTGTTCTTACTGAACCTGGTTTTCTTTGCTAAGTTCCTAATACAGGGAGTCACAGCTGAGCCTGTTTCAGGAGGCTCAGACTCCCCAGAATTTGGATTCTTCCATTCTCTCTTGCTAAGACTCTTCAGGATTTACTTCTTCAGAGATGAATGCCAATTCCAGCAGAGACTAAGATTGCAGTGTTCATGTGAGCACTATTATATGCACTTTTCCCCTTCTGCTTCCCTAAGCTCACCTCATCCCATGGCTCACATCATGGCCCAGATCATATCTTATTTCCCTTTCTCAGTCTCTCTGCTATTAAATATCATCATGGATGTGCCCAGTAAATGGATTTGAAGATCTGGGATAGGTCAGTTTACAATATTGTCTTCATTTTTTTTTTCTTTTTTTGGCTCATGGTTATTTGAACCTTCTCCCCCTCCCCTGAGAATCTAGACTTATCATTGAGTTGGTAGATAATGGCTTTCCCTGAAAATGACAAGGGCAAGAGGAGAGGATACTGCAATGCTAATCAGATAGGGACATTTTTCAAAGTGGTTACAAACATAGGCTTAGGACTCAGATTACCTGGGCTCAAAGCCAGGCACCGCCACTCATCACCTGTCTACCTAGGCAAGTCATATTATCACTAGAATTCTAATCTGCAAATTCAAGATTGTAACGTTTCATAGGATTGTTCCAAGAATCCGATGAGTTTATCTTATAAGGTGCTTCATCTGCTTGCTGGCACAAGGGAGCCCTTAAACATCTTTATTGCACATGTTATAGCAGCAAAAAGTTAGGGTCCAGGAATTAGAAGTCTGAACAACTGGGAATGGGAAACAAGGGGTTGAGCACGTAAGTGGGGCAAAGGGACGCTTTCTTCCCCATAGCAATGTTCTTTGTGTCGTTCTCACAAGCTGCATAGAAGAATTGACTTCTTTTAAAGAGCCAGAGATGAGATGGTAGCCATCTTAAATACTTTTTGTCTCCAAATTGTGTAGTTCAAAACAAACAGCAACAGCAACAGAAAAAACAAGTAGAAGCACTTCTCTTGAATAATTTGGAATTATTGACTTGATAAGAAGTGGTTTTTATTGACTGAGATAAGAAGTGGTCAAGGAAGAGAAGATATTTTGTTCAATCACTTGCTTGTTTATTGTTTAGGGAGGAAATGAGTTCCTGAAATTAATGTTTGCAGGAAAACAGGGTTTTAAATTAATGTAATATTTGAAATGTATACCTAAGTTAAGAAGGGAAATAATGAAAGAGATACTTGTTAATCTGCTATCTAATACAGAATGAATTTTTTGTTTTTGGAACAATAGAATACTAAGTAACATTCATGACTTGGTTTTAAAGCCACCTTTCTGTGAAGTCTTAGAACCCTAAAAATCAAAACCATTCCCTATAGTGTGCACCTGTAATAACTGGTGAATTGTATTGAATGTACTCATGTCTCTCTCATAATGGTGAACAAACACATCACCATGAAATCACCATGAAATCAAGGGCCATATGCTTTTTATTGCTGAATCCTCCCACAACACCAAATCCCTCCTTCCCCCACACCATGGCCTTCATCTCAGTAGCATACTTATGGCCTTGTACACAGGAAGGGCCTAGTAGATATTTGCCAGACTGATTGGAGCAAAGAGCACTGAAACGCCCACCCAAGGGCTGTGTTTAGAATTCGCTACGATCTTTTCCGATGATTGCAAAGCAAATTGGATTTACCTTTTCAATTTTGCATTATTCTTACGTTATTGGGATTATGATGAATAATAAGATAATAACAGCAATTAGCCTTCTGGATGACTAATGGTCCCTTAAATTGATTTGAACAATCAATTTGAACATCTTCCCGTGGCCAAATTAGAATAGGGCGGGCCACAGAGTGTTCCATAAACATTCCAATGTTTAAAATTATGTGAAATTATGTCCAATGAATACAGAGGGAGGTATGGAGGCTCCCTAGGGTTTGGGAATGGGAGTGGGGGGCTATTTAATGATTTAAGCTCTGTTTCTGAAAAGCAGAAAACTAAAAGATCAATAGACCTTTGTGCCAAAAATTTGTTAAGTTGGTTATTTAAACTTAGCAGTTATATCAACATGGAACCGGTATCATTCATTGTGTTTGGGCTCCCCGCTCTAATATTCCAAAATCTATTGAACCCATGGAGGGGAATGGAGTATACTTGATCTTAGCCATAGTTTATCAGACAAAATCATTGAGGAGATACACCTTCAAGGGCCCAACTGGGATCTCCAAAGAGGACACTGTCTTCCCACTGCAATGGCTCATGGGGCCACACACTGACTATCTCATCACCACAGAAGGGGTCTCACCTCACTCTGGGCTACTAGGGATGGAGGTTTTAACTTTTGCCCCAGATTCAGTAGGATGGGGTTTGAAGGGGAATGAAGTAGAAAAGAGGGGAGGGAAGACGGTACTGTTTGGATGCAGAGAGCTGTTACAGAGAGCATAGCTTCCTGCCAGTAAACTCTAAGTTCGTCTTTAGGGTTTGCCGAATTTGGTTCACTTTTACTTTTTTTCTCTTTTTTTCTTTTCTTTTTTCTGCAGGCTTTAGAGATTTCTGAACATGGTGTCACAGTTTCTACCATTCTAGTTGGGTTTTTCCAATCAGTCCTGAACTAATTCTCTTACTTTCCTTACTTTCCCAAGTCTGAATCAATGGAGATGCATGTAGCCTTTTATTAGGGGGCAATGGAAATTTGTTATAAAGTAATTTTAATTCATTGCACAGAACAAAGGAGTAATTTCTGGAAAAATATGAACAAATAAGCATAGCACTGAGGAACAGATTAGGGTGAGAGGCACAGACATCGAAATGCATGATAACAGGTTTTGTGTCAGCAAAGTGATGTAAGAGTATGAAATAATTAATTTTTCTTGGACAATATTTGACGAAGACTCCATAGAGAAGACAGCCGATCTGGAGTTTTGGGGAGTGTCCAAACCAAATGTTCACTGAGTCTTCCTGACCCTTTCTAGATATAGAAAAAAATTGGTTTGGTTTTCAAATTTTGTGCTCTTCAGAAGTTTAAGAAAAAAAATCTCTCATGATGTTTCTGAAGATATCTGGATTCTGAAGATATCTGTACTTCTGTAGTTTGAACTCATGGCTTCCCCCTTAATGAGTTATCTCAGCATTACATGCATGGTGCCCTACCTGTAGACTGCTCTGAGCTGTGTCCACGTGGACATTTATCTTTGCCCTTTCTTTCATTCATTCACACACACACATCCACACTGCTTATATATATCCACTTCTATGTACGGAATATTTTAGCGAAGAACTTTGAGAGCTAAGAGTTTTGCATCACAATAATGCAAATAACCCCCAGACTGAGTATTCGATGTCCTTGGTTATAAAAGTCCCTTTGGCTCTCAGCTGGGGATGATTCATGTCTACTTCATCCTGCAAAGTATACAAAGCCTCACACCACTTCCTCCCTTCTCATTTCTTCCTCTTGTCTTGTCCAGACCCCATTTCTCCCAGATGCCTTCAGGAACTTCTTTTTTTTTTTTTTTTTTTTTTTTTAATTTATTTATTTGACAGAGAGAGACCACAAGTAGACAGAGAGGCAGGCAGAGAGAGAGGAGGGAAGCAGGCTCCCCGCTGAACAGAGAGCCCGATGTGGGGCTCGATCCCAGGACCCTGGGATCATGACCTGAGCCGAAGGCAGAGGCTTTAACCCGCTGAACCACCCAGGTGCCCCGCCTTCAGGAACTTCTAAATCACATGATAGACAGAAGAATTATTGTCATTGATTATACTAAAGTAAAAGATATTCTAGTAAAAATGTGACAAGAAAATATTTGAAATTATGAATTAATATGTGTTTTTACCTACCTAGGGACCTATCAATTTCTTCCCTCCATCCCTGAACCAGTCCTTTACACGGGACACACTCCTGAACATAAGCCCACCCCTGCTTTGGGTGATGTTACATTTATAGACTACAAAGGCATTAATGGACTCAGACCTAAGAAAAAAGGTAAGACACATGTATGCATAATGAGAAACCCCCCCAACATGCATACATGCACAATCATTCTGGACTAGAGAAGATCCTATAGAATGGGGCAAGAGGAGAGAGGGGGAGGACTGAAGTGCTGTCTTCCGGAAGAGTTTTCTGTTTTGCCTGAGCATGGAGCAGCTGCCACCAATGAGGGAATGTGTATGGACTAAGGACTACCCCTAAATCTATTCTGGTTGTGAGCACGCCCCACCTGTGTGGGGGAACAATGGAGCAGTTCCTGTAATTGCCATCAATAAACCCGATAGTGACCAGCTGACTGCTGCTTGGGCGCAGGATTTTAACACTTCCACTATAAGCATCCTGCATGGACAACTCTCTTCCAACAGCAGGATGATTACAAACTTGAGACACAGAGACGAAGGCTTTCGATGCCTCGGGTTTTGCTGATGATATGAAAGAAGGAAAACCCTAGCATCATTCCCTGACCTCAACTTACCTCCTAACACACACGGTTGAAGCCAAATATAAATGAACCAAGACAAGGCATCCTGCTGAGTTAATATACTGTTGGAATATCCATCCCTTTCTGGGTGGGGAGAGAGCCCACAAGGGGAACAAAAGCAGAGAGGAAGCAAACAATATGGGTATTTCCTGGACATGTGTTTCAGAAATAGATTGATGAGTTAGGTATCTAGAGCTGAAAAGGAAGATCCCGTCTCTTGATTGGGTTGAGGACATGAGGTATGGGTGGGCTGCTGATAGCAAAGCCAGAATAAGCACTCCGGAAGCCAGCAGCAGCAGTGGTGGATAAAGGGAAGAGCAGAAACCTCCAGAGAGGAATGACCCTCTTTTCCTCTTTCCCTTTCCTTTTGGCTTCCAGCATGCTTAGCAATTTCATCACATATGCATTAGTCTCACCAGGTGTCACCTTTAAAATATTTATTTTAATGGGTGATTGAATGCCTACAATTTGCGAGGATATGCTAGATGCTTTTGGGTGTGTTCTCATATATCTCATTTGATCTTCACTCTGACCATAGGACATTGATATTTTATTCCCATTTTGCAGATTAAAAAAAAAAAAAACCAAAACAAATCAAAGATATGAGTTGATTTGCTTAAGGTCACAGCAGTAATAAATGTCAGAACCAGAATTTAAACCTGGCCTTCTGATCCCGACTTCATGATTCTTTCCACGGCAGCAATATATTCCTGAAATATTAGATCCAAAATGAATGTTAGAAATTATTTCATCCAGGAATGACAGATATATTCTAAATGATGTGCCAACTCTAATTGTTCTAGGCTACCTGGAGTGTGTGCTGAGAAGAACACGGGGACCTATCGCAGGCTCAGTGGGAAAACGTGCCATGATTGATTCGCCATGTCTGCTGCCGGCACCTCCGCCAGCTACCTTCCAACCCTACCTTGGTTCTCTCCCACCACATTTACAGCTGGGAACACTGATGCTGGGAGATTTAAAAAGAATTGCCCAAAACACGCAGCATGGTGTTGGCAGAGACTCCCTAAGTCTCCCCCATCTCCTGACTCTGTACCTGGTGCTCTTGGCCAAGCCCGGGACCTTCCCCTGGAGCTCTCATGGGAAACCTGCCAAACCACCCTTTTCTCTCTGAATCTCTTTCTGACCTTGTTTTTTTTGTCTCCTATCCCTTACGCACATCATCTGAGTAAAGTGCTTTGAAGAGGAATCCAATGTGAAATACTAGCTTGCTGTCGTCGGTATGATTCCTCAGTCAAGGTTTCTGTTGAGGAATTGCTGAGAGGGACATGTTACCAGTGATTGATGGGCACCGCGTCCTGGTGTTGGGGCTGGGTAAGCAAAGGCAGCGCGGTCAAGAAATAACCAGAGCCAACTCAGCATTTACGAACCGGCTGGTGCTAAATTTTCCTGTACCGTTTTGATCTGATCAGCTCAAAGCACTTCCAGAATGGTTCATTGGTGCAAGGAAAATGACTGAAATACTGTATTTAAATTTAGAAAAAATAACCTGGAGACCATAGTCATTCACTGAAATGGCATCCATTTAGTGATGAAGAGGAAGTGCATACATGTACAATGAAGTGAAGTTTGAAAACTCTATCCCTGATAATGCAAACAGAAAACTATTTTAGAGTAGTACCTAACTCATGGGTTGTTGTGAAATTAAATGAGATGATGCTCATAAATTATTTAGCTAGTGCCTGGCAAACAATAATTGCTCAAAGAACAATAAACAATATATATATATATATATATATTTTTTTTTAACAAGGAAAGATCGTAGGAGAATGTGTGTGTGCGTGAATACACAAATGGATATGTCTGTGCCCTCTTTGCAGCATCTGCTTGACTAACTCAATTATCTTGTGCTGTAGACACACTCTTTCCAATTCTTTCTATATCTGTAAGTGGAGAACACACCCACTTTCAGTTGGAATATCACGTATTTCTTCCTTTTCACTGAAACAGGCATCTTATTCAATCTGGGGCTGTTCATTAAATGTGGCTAATTACCATTATTAGATTAGAGTTTCTGTACAAGAAACTGAGTCACAGAAAGGTTCAGTGATCAGCCCCAAGTCACACAGCTTTTGAATGGCTGGGCATTGATGAGGAACTGAGTCTTTTCTTTTCAACTCAGTCTGTTATACATTCTCTCTTCTTCATATTAAGATTAAAATCATTCTACTCCAAACTTCCCTCCCCTTTCCTTATCTCTTGTAATTTTTTTTCTATTTCTTACTCTAATCCAAATTAATAACTACTTAAGAAATTATTTATGTGTCTTTTGTTGATCGCTAGATGACAAATAAGGCTTTGAATATATTAATGGCAAATGCTAGCGGTTCCTACTTCCCATTTTCCTGTTGACAGATTTTCTTGAAATCAGCATTGCTCCCTCACATTAGACAGGGGAAGATAACCCTATCCTAGACTCCAGGAATACAAGAGTGATCTCTTTCCTCTGAGGGGATAGGTTCCAAGATCCCCAGGGGATGCTTAAAACTGTGCAGAGTATCAAAACCTACATATACTGTGTTTTTTCCTGTACGTGCATATTTATAATGGAATTAAATTTATCAAGTAGACAGAGTAAGAGATTAACAGCAATAATTAATAATTGAATAGAACAATTGGGACAATAGACTGTAATAAATTTATGTGCATGTGGTCTCTCCCTCTGCACCCACCCTTCTTTTTGTGATGATGTGAGATGATAAAATGCCCACATGATGAGATGAAGTGAGGTCAATGACACAGGCATTGTGACGTGGTGTGAGGCTGCTACTGACCTTTAGCCAACATGTCAGGAAGAGGATCATCTGCTTCTAGACCGGGGTGGACCACCGGTAACTGAAACCACAGAAAGTGAAGCCACAGGCCAGGGGGGACTACAGTCCAACCAGAATACTAAGGGTGCAGATTGCCTTGGCAGGGATGTGTCTCGTGGGATCACGTGATCACGATCTGTACAATGAGGGGGGGTCTGCTGATACCTTTTGGGAAAGGTTTCCTTACCAAAAAGATGTTTATTTAAAAAAAAAAAAAAGTTTATTTTCTTCTAGTAGATGTTGGAGTATCCGGATGAAAGCTAAATTTGCAGCTGCCATGTCTCCAGAAGGAAAACAGTATCTGGCATTCCAGGACTGGAACCTCTGGGTTTCATGGTTTGTGAAGCAATTTACCACATGAGTTAGGGTTTTCTCTATGTGCTTGAGTGACCCTAACTGGCAAGGCACCCTAAAGAAGACCTGACGTTCTTGCTGGCAGGATAGAGTGTGTGATTGCCAGCATGTCGTGTGAGGTCAGATTCAAAATGGAATGCTGTTTCTACCCCTTGCTGCTGGTGCAGCCTTGGACAATTACTTCATTTCTCCCTGTCTGGAGTGTCTCCTCTCTCCTTCCCTGTTTTATCATCCTGAGAACACACTTCACCCTCTGACATAATATGCGGTGTACTGTACACTTATTTAGTTAATGTCTGTTGTTGAAGGGGGTAAGTGAGCAAGACGATGTGACCGCTGGTTGGCCCAGAGCCGGACCCAGGCAATTGGACTCCTCCCTTGTCTGCCACCTCCCATCCCAGGAAGTATGCTCTTCCTAAGGCTGCCACGATGGGAGCTGTTCCAGGAGCATAGCCTTGAAAGTAAGGTTTCATTGAGACCATCCAGACAGTATGTATGACTGAATCAACTGCAGGTTTCTACATACATTTTTAATATTTTGACAGGTGGATGCAGAAACCTACATGTCTTGCAACCACCCAGGACACCCTTGTAAGTAACTTCCCTTGCTTATCGCCTCCGCCGCCTACTAACCGGGAGCGGTCGACCTCTGTCTTTGATTTCTCCCTGTCCTCCATGGAAGTGGGCCAGTTTGCCAACCAACATATGTCTTCCCCTTCTTTGTTAGAAGCTCCATGTAGGCAGGGATTTTTACCTTCATTGTTGGCTTCTAAATATACAGTCTGGCAAATTGTAGAAGACTAATAAGTAGTTGCTTAATAAATGAGTAAATTAATAAATGAATAAATAAGACAGAATGACAGCTAGGATTGCTGTGTTGGTAAGTTTTGATAACATATGTCCATATTGCTACACCATCTGGCATACTATTTTTTTAAAGATTTTATTTATTTATTTGACAGACAGAGACCACAAGTAGTCAGAGAGGCAGGTAGAGAGAGAGAGGGGGAAGCAGGTTCCTTGCTAAACAGAGAGCCCAATGTGGGGTTTGATCCCAGGACCCTGAGATCATGACCTAAGCCAAAGGCAGAGGCTTTAACCCACTGACCCACCCAGGTGCCCCTAGCATACTATTATTAAAACAAATAAAGACACCCACTTGTATAAATATTGGCATGATATCTGTAACTAGTTCTAATATAAGTATCTATTGAAAGTCATCTGTCATGTCAGCTACCCCCAAGAGATAATAAATGTTTATTGTTTTAAGTTACTAAGTTTGGGGATAATTGGTTATGTAGTGGTAGGTAACTGATAGACTTCCTCTACCCTCTACCTTCCTTACCCTTCTTTCCATGCACTGTGTTGTCTTTTATCATCCCCAGTTTGCTGACGGATGAGGTATAGAGGATACAAGATGGGACTCGATGATAGCACAGGCACTGGGACTGAGCTGCTGGAGGGGTGGAGTTTGTATTTACAGACATGAGTCAGACTGTGGGAGCAGGTCTGCTGGGGTCAAGAATGGGACATCGGTGATATTTGAAAGGCCTATAAGACATGCAAGAGGAGATACCTGGTGTTGGATACAGTCACTGGAGCTCAAGCGAGACAGCTTGGCTGAAGATGTATATCCAAAAGCCATTGTAGTAAATGGCATTTAAAACCATGGGCGTAGCTGCCTGCCTTGGTAGAGCATGCAACCCTGGATCTGAGGGTCATGGGTTCAAGCCCCATGTTAGGGTATAGCTTAATTCAAACAAAACAAACAAAGAAAAAACAAATCAAACCATGGGCTGGATCAGATCACTAGCAGGGTAGTTTAGCCAGAGGGAAAAAGGAGCCCTAGAACATCTAACACTTAGAAAAGAGAAAGAGTCTCCAGAAAAAGACACTGAGAGTGTTTGGTGATATACAAAGAAAATTAAAGGGCATGTATCTTGAATTAATTGGAGAAAACATGTTCCAACAACAGGGAAGTGATAAGTAAGTAAAATGATGCTATTGAGTCAATTAAGATGAAAATGACAAATGGAATATTGGCTTTAGCAACAGAGAGGTTACGGGAACCTTGAAAAGACACATAATGTTGTCATTATTATTAAACTTAATGAGTGGAAAGAATGCTGAATTTGGAGTCCCAGCACTTGGGTTCAAGTAAGACATAATAAAGGAAGGAGATAAAAACATGAATGGTTTCCTCCCAGGGTGATTATCGTGATCAAATGATATGATGAAGTTAAACATTCTCTGTGGAACAGGAAGGGAAGTGCAAATGTCAACTCAAAAACAGCAAGGTCATGGGGCCTGTGTGATCATTACGTCTCTGTAACTCCTTTTATGCTCTTGAAGACCACTCAGGCACTACGTCCCAGCCTCTACCCCACCAGACACGTGCACAGGCACACACACACACACACACACACACACACACACACACACACACACACGGTGCGCACAGATTCTCTCAATAACACTAGAGATTGAATATGTATCAGGGAGCTCTAGAAGGTTTAAGAGTTAAGCCAGCCTGTTGCAGCTCTGGTGCTGCTGACATTACCAGACAGCATTAATTTAATTCCACTCAGTTATGCTTTTAAATTTGATTTGAGAAATGTGTCATAAAATGCTATTGAGAAGTGCAGTGCCGCATTCCTAAGCAGGCTGGGAGCCTGTGTCTGTTCTGGGAATGCTTGAGGAAAACGGATGGAGTTCAGGTTGAGCCTATGGACTTTAGGGAGTTTACTCTTTGCTGGGGTTTGGTGACAGAGGTTTGCTGATCCCGGATTGTGCACTGTTGAGAAGAGACCAAGAGCAAAGCAAGAAACCCCTAGGGAGTAAGGAAAGGCCTTGCAAAGACTAAATGAAAGCATGGGAAAAATTATAATTTTAGCAAATAGCAGGGATGGTTTAAAAGACTTTAGATAGGACACTGAGTTTGTTGTAAGATACTGTAGTATACTTTTTACACTGGGTCATCAGTACAATTTTCTCATTCCTCTTCTCTGACCCCATTTTCTTGTGCTTAAACTGGAAGTGATAGACTACTAGATCAGAAGTCTTCAAAGAGAGATCTTTCCTAAAGTGCATACACAGTGATCTACTGGTAAATAAGGGTAGAAGATTCTGGAACTTTACTTTCATTTATTTCTGGGGCATCTTTTAAAATTTGTATGTCTTGTGTGTTTTTTTGTAACACACATAATATAAATAGCAACTAACTAAATAAATAAGCCTATGTTGCACATGTATCCTTCCTCCCTCCCTCTCTTTATATATATATATGTGTGTGTGTGTGTGTGTGTGTGTGTGTGTGTATATACATACACATATATACACACAGACACATATACATACACATATATATACATATGTATATATACACACACACACATACATCTATATGTTTGTATGTATTTTTTATTGGTTGATTGACTATTTGATTGATGTAATCTGACACAGACATGTAATTAAAATAATCTAAAGAATACTTGCTTGATTGATCTCTGAGTTTTTATAGCTTTATTTTTTTTTCCTTAATGATTTTATGGTCCTGAAATGAGTTATTCTAATCATTGTGATTATTTTAAAACTGTGAAATCGCAGTGTGACTACTGAATTGAGTACTTGGCTTTGGGTTTTTGGTGATTTTAAAAACAAATAAGTGAGGGGTGCCTGGGTGGCTCAGTGGGTTAAAGTCTCTGGCTTTGGCTTGGGTCATAGTCCCAGGGTCCTCGGATCAAGCTCCGCATCGGGCTCTCTGCTCGCCAGGGAGCCTGCTTCCTCCTCTCTCTCTCTGCCTGCCTCTCTGCCTACTTGTGATCTCTGTCTGTCAAATAAATGAATAAAAAAAAAAGAAATCTAATAAATAAATAAATAAATAAATAAGTGAATGTCTTTACCATGAGCTGAGTGAAGGCAGTAAGCACTGTGTCAGTTTATGTTGAGAGAGAGTATCTATAGGGAAAGTTTATGTGGAGTCCTTGAGTGGGTGCAAGGGACATTAATGTGGTCCAGGATGTCTTGGAGACATTCCTAACTCTGTCTCTGATTTGCTGGGGGAGCTTGGACTAGTCATTCCTCTTTCTAAGCATCATGGTCCTGGGGTCTGCTGATTTGCAGATTTGGATTTCTCCTGGTGCACATCTCAGCTCAAACCTGGTTTCCTCAACTGGGTCTCCTCTGACCCCTCCCTCAAAGGGTTGCTTCTTCCCTGCCTACAGTAAGTCTTTATCACACGTCCTATTTTACTTTTCTTCATTGCAGAGTAACTATATGAAATTGTCTGTTTACTATTTTGTTCATGTGTTTATTGTCTGTCTCCCTGAACTCTAATGTGAGCTCCATGGAAACCACAGGGAACAGAGGCAGATGTACCAGGAGGCAAATGAAGTTTAAGCTTTAGGACTCTGGGACTTGCATTAGCATTGTGATCACATGGTTATGTGTGTTTTCTTTCTTCTTTTTCACAATTTTCAAAGGGAAAGTATTGCATTACATAATTGATCAAGACTACTGTCTCTTTTTAGTCTGAATCTTCCTTCATTACACTTTGCTTCTTCTCCAGTGGTGTGGGCCTTTCTGCATGTAGCTAAAGGGAATTTTAAATAGGTATATATTTGGTAAAGTTTGGTGAGGTGTATTTTTGTGGTTTGTCCTCCCTTCTGTGACTAGTTATCATTAAAAAGATTTCACTGGTCAGTAAGGGGGCAGAGCTATGATTCAAGTGGATATGTATCTTTTTCTAGTACTAATGATCTTAACAAGTAGAGTCAGCACTTTTTTGTAGATTCAGTGATAAATCAGCAGGTATCTTTTTCCAAAATTTTGAAGTATGATAATACAAATCTGACCACTTGTTAGTATTTAACACTCATTCCAGACCTGCCTTCTTTGCTGCAAACATAGTTCTAGTCTCAGTACCCATTGTTGTCTAGCTTGCTCGCTGTACTCTATCTGAACTAAATTCTTGGTTGTATTAGACTACTAGGATGCCTGGGTGGCTCAATCAGTTAAGCATCTGACTCTCCATCTCAGCTCAGGTCTTGATCTTAGGGTTGTGAGTTCAGGCTCTGCATCAGGCCCCATGCTGGGTGTGGAGCCACATTTAAAAAAAAGGAAAAGAAAAGAAAAGACTATTAGACTGCTTTTTCCCACCATTTTCATTGTTCCAAACCACTTTGTCCAACTGAGTCTTTGTGTGTTCTCACTCACTTCTTGCTGATTTGGCATAAACTATAGACATCAACAAAGTTAGCATGAAAATCATAATATGCCAATCCAATGTGGACCTTGATCACAAACTGGTTCATGAGTATTTTCAACACAAGGAATATTTAAATTACATTTTGCATGAGAAGACCTGAAATTCTCTGAAATCTGAATGCTCATATATTTAAGAAATTTGATACTAGTTTTCCCACAATGATATCATTTTCCCACAATGATATCAGTGCTAAATATTTACCTACTAATTTTCAATAATGAATTGGGGAGAATAATGGGAAATTTTTGAAGTGTCAATTAAGAAAAAAAAAAACAGCACCAGAGGGGGAAAATAACTTTATTTCCAAATCTCTCTATAGAAAATAGTATAAACACATCATCATATGAAAATATCAAAATATACAGGTAAAATGTAGACAACAATGTAGAGGTACAATATGTTGGTTATAAAGAAAATCATGTTTTTCTGGCTTTTGTGAAATATATGTCAGCATTTCAGCCTTGTCAGCAGATTAGCATTGTCAGTTGTTATGATTCTTTTCTAAGGTAAAGATTTACTTTCAAGTTTAAACTTTTATTCATTATTTCTGTATTCATTTCTTAAGGGGAGCCCATGATTTTACAGTTTCTACCCTATAGGATCCGGCCTGGCAGGGAACTTGTGTTTTCCCTGAAGCTTGTATTTCCAGATTTTAAAACCGGGAGAGAGTCGACAAATGTTTGCAAGAATCACAAGATGTTTTCTCAGAGTCTTTTTCAGCTTGATTTGCTATTTCTTTTGAGAACTCTATGATAGAAACTTTGACCTTTATTTCTTAGAAGCCATGGGGAATTGCTCCAAGGAGATCTGTTCCTGGCGAGGATTACAGAATCCACTTTTAACAAGCACACCAGCACATTCATAGGCCATCCTCTGCGACCCTCTGAAGCAGGCTCTGTGGCCTCTGTGACTACCCCATGCTCACAAAGAAACCTCCTCTTCCTGCCTGAGCATTGCTGTAGGTAGCACATCCCTGAGGTCCTGGCTTCCAACAGTAAAGCAGGTCACATGTAAGTTCCCTGCCCCCATCCCGAGTCTGCCTTGCTGCCTTTACCCCATAGTTCATAGATCACAAATGTGTCCTCTGCTGGCGATCTTGAGAGCTACACACATATATTCTGTTCCGATATTTGGCAATTCATTTGCGAGATCCATAAGGATAGATTACGTCATTCACCTGTAGGAACAAAAACAACAAACAGTAAAGCAAACCAAAAATTTTCTTTTTGCCTTGTTCTCATCACCCCTTATAGAATAAAGTTCATACTCTTAGCATGAAAATCAAGGTTCTTCCATATCTGGCTTCAACCACCTGCCCTATTGGATTTTAACCTACAAAGACACAGTGCTGGGAATGGTACAGCCTTCTTGCCACCATCATAATTGTGCTTGGGACTGCCTGAGAAGTGTCCAGCCTATGTGCCTGTTAAAAATAAACTTTCCTGATCTCCTCTGAATTCCATACGCTTTTTGCCCTTCCTCATCATCTGTGTTTATCTAACTCTGTGTTACGCTTTCTTTAATGGCAAAAGAACAAATCCCCTTGATCTTTGTTTCAAATATTGGAATTAAAAAAGAGCACTGTATAT
Organism: Lutra lutra; assembly: GCF_902655055.1. Taxonomy (NCBI): domain Eukaryota; kingdom Metazoa; phylum Chordata; class Mammalia; order Carnivora; family Mustelidae; genus Lutra; species Lutra lutra. The sequence continues at coordinate 80,069,352 of NC_062290.1, forward strand.
AGCAGATATGCATTGGAAGCCTACTGAGTTGAATCTGTGGCCATTAGACACAGTCCAGTCTTAATCTGTCCAGAGTTAGCAAAATAACTGTGTGCCTAACACAGTGCCTGACGTAGGATAGAAGGTAATGGAATGAGTGATGGGTATTAATCCCTATTAAAACAAGATCATTATCTTCATCTTTGAAACTCAAGAATCTCACACACAAAATAATAATGATAATAATAATAATAATAAAATGTATAATCTTTTCTTTGAGGCAGAGACTGTGCTAAACATTTTTAAGGGTGTTATCTTAGAATGTCAGGTTGTCTTATTGTCCCCATTTTATAGATGATAAAACTGATATTTAAAAAGACAAAATAAATCACTCAAAGTTACACAATTCATAGGGAGCAGAGGCAGGATTTGAACCCAATTTTGATCGATTTGAGCTCCAGTATGCCTCATTACTATGCTATATCTTGCCTCTCATTGAATGAAGATAGAGCAATAAATTATAATCTGATTTGTATTTATACTTTTCTTTCTCTTCAAAGAAATCTCCTCTTTAAATCCATGTGTACAACATGCTGTCCCCACCATTCTTTCTAAGAACAAGTTGGGACTTCTTTTCAGTTAATTTTTATTTTCTGTCTTTCATGCCATCTCTGTTCTTCTGACACCAGTGGAGTTACATCTTCCTTGCAGTTTCCAACCTCAACTAGCAAAGAATAAGGCTCTTGGCTCTGCAGGCCGAGAAACTAACCTTGGCATAATGAATGACCCGCAGCTTTGAATGCCTCTGGAATGCCTAAAGACCACGGCTCCATGCTTCTGGAATGTGGAATGGCCCCTGCATTAGCCAGGTGACCCACAGCTGCACGCCACTGGAATGAGAAATAGATTCTGCCTCCTAGAATACCAAATGCTCAAGGAAGAAGGAGTGGATAAGCCTTCCTGCTGAGGAAGAAGCCATGGTGGTGACTGCTATGAGATAACTATCTGTTCGTACCAATCACACCTGAGTCTGAGTCAGGGCCGCTTCTTTGAACCACCTGCTGGAAAATATCTGACCCTCCCCAAATCAGAGAAACAGATCTCTTCTCATGGGTAGAAATGTGCTCTCCTCGTTTTGTGCTTCCTATACCTTGCCTAAAAGAAGAAACAGAAATCTTGTTTGCAAAATTTTCATTTTCCCAGTGCATTAATTTGGACTTACAAAGCTTTGTATTCCCTTTAGACAGGATTGGCATCTACAAAGTCCTGTTCGGAGAACGCGGTTCCCTGGCGCTCTTCCCCAGCGAGAGGGCCTGAACCCTTCCTGGAAGTCACTGGCAAAGCAGAAAAGGTGTAAGGGTATTGGCATCAATCCTGCTCAGTAACTGGGATTTTAATGATTTCTATCCCCCTTTTCTTTCATCATCTTTTGTTTTTCCCAGTGCCATTCCTCACTGAATATTTCCTTTCCTTTTTCTTTTTTTCCCCCTTTCTCTTTCCCATTGCATTTCAATACACTGGTTTTAAAAGGAGGATTTGCAAACTGAGTATTAAAACTCTAGGGCACTACATCTCCAAAATCTATAAGACGATAAGAAGATAAGAGGCCAAACCCACTGAAAGCTTCCCTCCTGGTGCCTGTGGAACTGCAGGCTGGTCTATAACACCCCTAAGCCAAAGCAATCTGCCCACCTCCTCCCCACCCCACCCTTCCTGCCTAATGCAGGCAGATAAACTTAGCATTAAAATTCCCACACTTTGGCAAATGAGTACCCAGGAGGCTGCTGACTCAATCAAGGCTTGTTTTACTTACAGTGTAGTACTGAGAAAAGGCCATAAACTCCAGCCTGACAGATCTGTAATGCTCATTTCAATATGCTTTCCCTGTGTGCGGGCTTGCTGATGAACTTTCATATTCCGCCAACAAAATATAACAAACATATTAACGACGTGTGGTAAATTGCCACTGGGCATAGTGGGTCCTGATGACGGAAATAGTTGTGAGTAAATGAGAATGTCTGGCTACCTAATACCACTTTGGGGTCCAAGATGATGCACTGTCCTGGAGGGATGTTCTGGAGGGATGATGCACTGTCCTGGAGAGGAAGAGGGGGCAAGTCAGCTCTAAGAGGGACATGGACGCCTTTGCCCAGGGCGAATGGGGCATTGGAAACCCAAGACAACAGGGTGGGAGAACCATAGATGGTGTCTACTTAAACTCATTAATCTGATGTATATTAAAATCAAGAGCCAGAGAGGCGATGTGAGAAGCCCAAAGCTGCACAGTAAGCTTTGTGCCTGAATCACAGCCCAGTGTTCTTCTGGTTGGTGGATTTGATGAATACCAGGAACTATCTTTGAGAAAGGAGTTGGACAGAAATAATATCAGGAATATTCCTGGACTCAAGTCAGTCCTGCATTCATTAGTAGCAAAAAGCACTGCTGGGCTTGCCTTTCTCTTTATCTGTAGTGCTCGACCCTTCTTTTGGGTGCATTAAGGGACACCAAAGGGTGATTTAGGTGAGTATATGGTAGTTGTTCGATACTGCAACCCCAAAAGGACAAGTATAATTCCTTTACAATCGTCATAGATTGCCATTATAATTCTGACTCCAATTCTAATGTGTGTCTTTTCTCCCCAAAACCACCAAACCATTTTCTGATACCAGCTGGGTGTACTACGATCCAAAATTGATTGACACTGTCTACCTGGAGACAGTGTCAGATTCCACAGGTTAATTTCTCAGTCCCACAAAATTCCTCTCTACTTCAGACGCCAGTCCCAAGTCCAGGCTGTTATCTGTGCTCCTGACCAAGTCATCACTTGTTTCAGTATACATTTACGGTTTCCGGTTACCAAAAAGATTGTGGAAAATATTTTTAAGTACACCATACCATAAAAGATAATTGTTGTTGAAAAAGCTCACTTACAAATTTCTATCTTACTTATATCTATTTAATTCATTGTTCTTAATTATGTTTAGATTAGTCATGAAAATTTCATGAGACCGTAAACAGCTACCCATCATCTTAAATTATCTTTCTGCCTGATAAATTCTGTAACACAGATACCATAAGCTTATTTGACTTTTAGTAAACCCAGGGAGAATAAAAGTATTACATTTAATGCTGATAACTCTAAAGACATGCCTATTTTAATTAAACCAGCAAACTTAAACTAGCTTTTATTTACCAAAGATTATCCTAGATCCCAGGAACTTGAAAAACATTTGGGCTAGTTTTTTTTGTATTCTGAGAGTACAACATGCAAATCAAGATATTACAGCTTTTGCTTTAAAATTTTAGCCATGAGACATATAATAATTCAAAATCCACTAGTTTATAACAGAACAGTTATATCCAAGTTGCGTTTCTGGCAGATGTAATAAGTTAAGGTTTTCTGCTCAGGTGACTAAAGCGTCTTACTAATATTTGTGAAAGAGACTTTTAAGATAGTTTATAGGCCTAGTTTTCAAAACAGGCTCCCCCCTTCCTTTCCCCTTCTTGTAAGAATTACCTTGATTCCTGTAGACGACAAGGTAGAAGACTTTGATTTCAAAACTCAGAGAAATAATGCAAGTTTCCCCAAGAAGGACTTTTGTCTCTCAGCCCAGATCTTTTATAGTATCTGCGAGCCCTTTGGGATAAATAGGGGAAGTTTTGGTATTGGTTAAAAAAAAAAAAAAAAAAAGGCAGGAGGGCTTTGAATTATTTCTAGAGCCAAATTCCTGTTCTTATAAAGACTCAATCTGTAGGACAAAGACAGTTGTTTTTAATTCTTCAAAGAAATGGGTTGCAACCAGAATAATACCAAGAGGCTGGTAAACCATCCAACAGTATTTTTTTAAAGATTTTATTTATTTATTTGACAGACGGAGATCACAAGTAGGCAGAGAGGCAGGCAGAGAGAGAGGAGGAAGCAGGATCCCCACTGAGCAGAGAGCCCGATGTGGGGCTCAATCCCAGGACCCTGAGATCATGACCTGAGCCGAAGGCAGAGGCTTAACTCACTGAGCCACCCAGGCGTCCCCCCATCCAACAGTATTACTTTCCATATGCTTTTTTTGTATCAGGAAGATCTTCAACTAAGATGAAAATGAAAGGATTCCTATGTTTCAGATTTAATGCTACGTGTCTCTGGAATGTTTTACCAAATCCTTCCACAAAGGCTTCGGGTATACAGTTTCATTCTAGCTTAGGGAGAAGGCCTTAAAAAAAAAAAAAAAATTTCTCTTAGGCATTAAATATCCGCTTCCAATCTGACCAGCTTCTAACCATGAGGCTCCCAAAAACAAAATTAGCAAACCGACCCACCGAAAACTCTTGGGAGGACCTTCCTAGGTTTCAGCTGGGATCAACGGGAGGCATTCCTGGCAGCACGAACCACCTCAGGGACACAAAGGGCGTCCCCAAAGAGGCCTTTCCCGAAGAAAACCAAAAGGAAGACTGGGACCCATCACTCTGGGATGTGCAACAGCGGGTACCCGGCGGCACGCGCAGCACGACCCGCACGGCTGTCCCGCCGAGTTCTCAGGACACGGAGCCCAGACGAACGAGAAGGCAACGACCCTCCCTGGCAGGGAACAGTGGGACAACCAGTGCGAGCCTGAGAGCCAACCCACCCTCACCGTTTCGAAGATCTAACTCTTACCCAGTTTTGTTTTTGTTTTCGTTTTTCCTTTTCCCGCCAGTGAAGTCGTGGCTTCCTCCCTGGACCTCCGACGGGAATCTGGAGGAACGAGCTCCGGCGACAGTTCTTCGTCTTCGGGGGCTTCGGCCGCTTCCCCCGGGATCCCACCCGCAGGCCCCAGGGCGAGCTGAGGTCCCAGCAGGTCTCACCGGGACACGAGACACTGGAGAGGAGGAAAAATGACCTTCCCGCCGCCCTGCGCAGCGAGGGCCCGGCTGAGACCCCTTTGTCTCTAGGGCACCTGCCGGGGGATCAGCTCATCCGAGACGGTCGGAAGTTCTCAAGGTGGTCGCGGTAACTCAACACAGTGTGTGCGAAGGTTAACCTTGTTCGGTCACAAAACAACATTCCCCTCACCCAGGGCCTCAGGCGGGACCCAGCCCAGCTTACGTCTGACCCAGTCTGGGGGCCGAGGGGGAACCACTCCAGTCTGGGCTCTGTCGGGTTTCAGAGTCGGACCTAGTCTAGCTCTGGTCGGTTTTAGACCCAGTCCAACCCGACCCGGTCTGGCTTCGGAGTCGGAACCGCTCCGTCCCCGGACCGGACCTGGTTACCGAGCCAGAACCACTCTGTCCCCGGACCGGGTCTGGCTTCCGAGTCGGAACCACTCCGTCCCCTGACCGGGTCTGATTTCCGAGTCAGAACCACTCTGTCCGCGGACCGGGTCTGGTTTCTGAGTCAGAACCACTCTGTCCGCGGACCGGGTCTGGCTTCCGAGCCGAACCACTCCATCCCGGGACAGGGTCTGGTTTCCGAGCCGGAACTACTCTGTCCCTGGACCGGGTCTGGCTTCCGAGCCGAACCACTCCGTCCCGGCCCGGGTCCGGTTTCCGAGCCGAACCACTCTGTCCGCGGACCGGGTCTGATTTCCGAGTCGGAACCACTCCGTCCCGGCCCGGGTCCGGTTTCCGAGGCGGCCGGTCTGACCGCTGCAGCTCCCGGACCCGTCCGCAGGAAGGGCCGCGCCAGTCTGGAAGCTGCGCGCGCAGAGCTGCGGAGCTGGGACCCGGCCGCGCGCGGGGCTTGCCCGCCTGCTCCAGGGACCGCGAGGACGCGGCGGCGGCAGGAGATGAGCAGGTACCTGCGCCTCGTTGCTCCTCGCTCCGGGGAGCCTTGGGCTCGGGGGCCTTTCCGTCCTCTCCTCCGTCACCGGAGCTGTTCACAGATAAGCTGAAGCACATTAAACACCCAAATTCTGAGTATAAATTGATTCCAGTGGGAGCAGCATCCGGCCCAGCAGTTGCACAAAACGAGACTTCAGCAGAAAGGAGCGGAGGAAGCAGGTGAGGACAGGCCCAGTAGGAAAACTAACGTAACGTTGTGCGCCGGCTATACTTCAAAAACAAAACGAAACGAAACGAAAAAAAGAAAGGTCGGCCATTGCAAAGTTCCTTTCCTTTCAAGGGGAGGGAGGGTCCGCGGGTGGACCACTAACCTGGCACAGATGATGCCGTTCCTGACGGGCTGGCCTGAGGGCCGCTTCTGAGGAAGCCAGAACAGCAGGTCAGTCTCGGTTCGGTGCGGTTGGACGCGCTTACGGACCGACGGGACTGAGTTTTGGTCCCGCGGTTTGGGTTGCTTTTGTTGACCCCTCATTCCTCCCTCGCTCTCTCCTACTTTTCCTTTCTTCGAGAACTATCTGCTCCAGGTCCCACGAGTATAACAAAATGGATGGGATTCCTCACCTTTTGTAAAATGCACTCGATTAATTGTAACGTCGTGTGAAACACCCGGTGATGGGACGTAGGACCGCCTGAGCCCAGACGGAATCGGAGACAGCTTCCCCAGGGAGGTGACTTCTAAGCTCGACCCTGAAGCATTAAGGGGATCAAACCTGGCTGGGGGTGAGGGTGGGGTCCGGGGAGCTTCCAAGAAGGAAGGGCTGGAGATGAAATAGAAATGTAGTGTGGGGAGCATCGTGTCTGTGCTGAGAAATAAATTAAGATAAATGAGCTCAGAGAGGTCGGAGGGAGATGTAAGATGAAGCCACGTAGCAGACTTAGAATTTGTTCTAAGGGCAGAGGTAGTCGAGTCATTGAAGGGAGTGACATTGTTGAATTTGTCTTAGGGGTAAAATCACATGGCTGCCGCAAATACAAAGGCCGCTGATGATCATACTATTTGTTGATCCTACTGTATTTTTTAAAATACATAAACAAATCCACAAGTAAGTCAAACACTGGAAAATGAAATAGCTTCAAGGATACCTTTTTTGGGGGGCGAGAGAGAATCTTAAGCAGGCTCCATGCCCAGCATGGAGCCTGATGTGGGGCTCGATCTCCCAACCCTGAGAGCATCAGCTGAGCTGAAATCAGGAGTCGGAGGCTCAACCAATGGAGCCACCCAGGCGCCCCCAAGAATACTTTTTAAAGAGTAAGTCTCAAAACTCCCAAATGAGCTATCTCAGTGGCAATGTAGGAGAGTTGTAGCCATAACAGAAGTGGTAGATTTTGATGGAAATCAAAAGCTCTGCATGTAGTAGTTGCACAATGTATATTTGGGGTCACTGGCGTTCACGTTACACCAATTGAGCATTCTGTAAAGACAGAACTTAGTGCTGGCTCCAGTCTCTTCCTTCATAAAGTTTTTAGCATATGGAAAGGAAATATTAATAAGAATGGGGGAGAAAGAAGTGGAAGTGATGCAGACTGTCTGCGCGGCCAGAATGGCTTAGAAACCTACAGAGACAAAGCGTTCCCTGTTAATGTCTAAATGGTGAGTAATGTCAATCTTTAAAATAGCCAGAAAGGTTTGGATGGATGTGAAATCTCAGGACAAAATGGAAGAACAGGATCATTAACTGGGCTACAAAGTATCCACTACACACTTAAGTACTCAGAATGAGTGATCTATAATGCTATTCATTTAGAAGTAAGCATTTTATAAATGTTACAATTCTTCCAAAGTTTATCATTAGGCTGGCTTCATTGGCTGATATTAGCTGAGGTTTAAGTTTAGCTATAATATGTGAAACGGCCACTTAAATAGTTTGAGACTTCGTGTTGGTTTGGAAGGTGGGTAGAAAGGAACAAACATGGCTGTTAAGAACTGAGATGGCAGTGTTGTGATGGGTGCGTCGAGGATTTCTATCAGTCGCTCACAGAAGGTCAGTTAGGAGCATATTTCATGCTCACAGGTTCAGTGATGGATCTACTTATCAGTCATTAAACAAGTCAAAAATATTTACTCGCTACCTACTATATGTGCCTGATACATACTTTTCGGGCATGAGGATAAACAGTATTCCTGCTTTCTCGGAATTTTTAGCCTAGTAAGGGAGAAAAATGATAACAGAATAAGTAATAAAGTATATAACTGGGGACAGTTCTAAGAAGGAAATGATAGATACGGTGAAGGTGGAAAATGGGGGGAGGAAGTATATGGCAGCCATGAAAATGCAGTACTCAGACCTCCAGATGTGGTCATTCCTGCTTTCTGATATCCATCACCCCATTTCCAGTAAGGCTACACTCCCCAGGGGTATTCCCAGTCAGTGATGGAACAGAGAGATGTTTGAATTCTCTAACTTAAAACTTTGGCCGGGGAACTCTCCTATGGCTATGCCAAACTTGCTTTCCATTGCAATACAGCTCCAGATGCTTTTACCCAGCCTTCTTTCATTCCTTCCCCTTCATTCAGTCAGAACTGCATTACTGTGGTAGCTCTCTCACAAGCGCTCCCCCCTGATAATTTTTCTGCAAGTTTAATTCTCTCTTGGTATTTGCTTCTTAGAGGACTCAGTCTAATTCAGGGTCCTTTCAGTTAAGGTGGAGAGTGAGATCTCTAAGAGATGTGTTATTTAAAAAACACTAGGGGTACCTTGGTGGCTCAAATGGTTAAGCGTCTGCCTTTGGCTCAGGTCATGATCCCAGAGTTCTGAGATTGAGCTGGCATTGGGCTCCCTGCTTGGCAGGAAGCCTACTTCTCTCTCTCCTTCTCCTGCTCCCCCTGCTTGTGCTCTCTCACTCTCTCTGTCCAATAAATAAATAAAATCTTAAAAAAAAACACTAAATGATGATAAGGATGTTGGATAAAAATCTATGGAGGAAATGTTCCAAATATAGGGAAGGGCTAATGCAAATGCCCTGAGAAAACATGCTCAAGTGACAGTAAGGAAGCCACTGCAGCTGGAGCAGAGTAGGAGTGGGAGAAGATGATCTCAGATGACAGTAGTTCTAGGGGGTGTATATGAACAGAGGCTGCAGCATCTTCTGCTGTCTGGAAGCAAACTCCTGTCTGGACGCAAACTCCTGACTCCTCTTGGAGTCAGATGCCTATTGTTGTTTTATTTAGCTTTAGAATTTTAGGAATGACAAATCTGAACCAGAGGAAAGAGAGATGACTGACAAATCATGAGAATAATTACAGTTCAGTCTGTGGTCAGCCTTGAAGCTGGAGCTCCCGATGGCAGCTGGAGGGAGTCCCAGGGTATTTTCTGAGCATTGGCTTTCCTCTGATTACCCTCATCATGAATGAACAGAGGTTCATTAATTACAAAGCAGAATCTCACCTCTAGGGTTGCAGTTCTGGGGCTGTGACCTGAGCGTAGCTGTTCCTCTCCATCCTCTGCAGCCTGTTTTATCCACTCTTTGATTAATATCACGCGTCGGAGGCTGACACAGTCATAAGATGAAGCTATAATTTTAGGACTCCGTGTACATCACAAGGTAGATAAATAAGCAGAACGTCTGTCCTCCTCTACATGTTCTGGACATTAATTGATAGAACATCAAATGCAAGTGCTGGAGGGTCAGTCGAGAAATGGAGTGTAATGGGATGTGTGCCTTCAAAGCTACATTTGCATATCCCCAGGTCTATATATTTTTGCAGTAGGTGGATATCCTACCCTTATTACTTTCAGGACTTGGTTTCCTCTTCCCTAAAATGAAGCAATAATAATGCCAGAGACACCTGTGTCACAACAAAGTTGTTGGGATATCTGGTGGAGCCTAATAAGATAGTGTATTGCAAAGGCTTATCGTCTTCCTTTCCCTAAATCCAAAAGAATAAATCCTCACTCATTTATTATGTATTTCTACCCCCTGAGATGGATTTTGTCTTTGTCAGCCCTTTTCTTGGTATTAATCCTGGCATTATTTCCTGGTATTATGATGAATTTGGATAGGAGTGAATTAAAATTTACCTAGACAGGGGTTAAAAAATATAGAAGGAAAAAGGGTAAGAAAGATAAGACGTAAGCAGGCTGGAAAAAAGAAGGTTCTTTTTGATCTTCTTTGAGGTCCTTCAGGAAATATTTTAAACTGTATAATTATCTATTATCACTGCACTATATTTCCTTGAATGCAATTCTATGGCAAGATTGTATCATGTAAATTCAAGTTTTATGAGTTACAAATAAAATTATGAAACAGATGGGAAATTATTTTAGGATTATAAGAATGAGAGCCATTGCTATCTTTGGAGCTACTGTGTTTGATGTTAAATTTTAGACTTTGGATCAGATAACAAGTTCATATCCAAGCCCTTCCATTTAATCTTTCTGGAGATGCGGCCACCATGAAGAGTTTCCATGAGGATACTTAACCACCAGTTTCCTCATGAAAGAAAAAATAATATAAAATTGCCTACTTCCCAAGTTTGTAATGAAGACCATAACTTAATATGTGAGCTACTTTGAAATTAGAAGTCATTGTGTTGGCATGAACTGTACATATAGATACATACATAAAACCCTTGAAATATCCTTGACACATTCCTTGAAGAGTTCAATATGTTTTGTGTTTTTTAGTGCTAGTTTTATTTATTGGTTATTTCCTTGTCTTTGTTATATATTCAAAACTACATATGATGTTGATAATAAATGGTCAGCATTCTCACACACAGATACACATACACACAGATACACACACACACACACACACACACACCTCTAGCTACTGATTACATGTCCAAGGCTATTATTTGGTAGTTATGAAAAAAAGAGAACAATTCAATAAGAAAGGAGCTAAAGAGATCCATAGGAAGAAAACCATGGAAAGTGTTGGAAAGATGGATGTCTCCCGGGATTTGCACTGCCCTGAGCATAAAACATTAAAACTTTGGATACCCGGCGCTACAGTTTGAATGTTTGTGTCCCTTCAGAATTCATATGCTGAAATCCTAATGTCTGGTTTGATGGCATCAGGAGATGGCAACTTTGGGAGGTGTTTAAATAGGAGAACGGAGCCCTCATGAATGAGATTGATGCTCATATAAGAGACACTCCACAGAGCTCCTAGCCCCTTCTGTAGTGTGAGGACACAATGAGAATCCTGCCATCCTAAAGAGGGTACCCTGATTTTGGACTTCCAGCCTCCAGAACTATTAAAAACAAACAAACAAACAAACAAACAAACAATTACTGTTGTTTATAAGCCGCTCAGTCTGTTGTATTACGTTATAGCAGCCCAGACAGAGTAAGACACCAGGAGCCAAAATTTGATACAGAACTTAGGAAGAAGGGGTGTATCTGACCCCTCCCCAACTTTCAGTATCTGTTCTTCACTCATTGCCATAAAAAAACAATATTCTGTCAGCAACACAAGGATTGGTAAGCTTGGGAGCATGTGGGGACACTCCCCTGACAAGAACATTACCACTCCTCTGGTGGAAAATAGCAGCAGAAAGCAAGGCTTGTCTCAGTGCAGGTAGCAGTAGAAACAACTCAGGAGTCTGAACAAAAAGAAGACCATGGAAGGTAACATATGGGAGTGAGTTGTCTCCTGCACTACTCTGTTTGCACATGTGCGGCACCCATCCGAGGACCCGTTTTGAGAGTGGGGATCTTATTACTAATAGTGCTTGGGTGATAAGTATCAATTCTGCAGACTTCAGGGCTACCCTGCAATGTAATGCATAGGAGAAGTAGTGCATGTGAGAGACAGAAAGATACAGAAAAATAGAGGGAAGAGGGGAGAAAGAACCATGAAAATTTGAAGAAATAAGAAATTAAAGGGTGATGACAATAAGAAACATTCAGCATTTATTAACTGCCAGGCAGTATCCTAAATATGTGTATTATATTTTATTATAAAAATAATATATGTAATGTAGACATATATTATTAATATAGAATAGGTGAGTGTATTATGTATTATGTTACTGTATACGTGTGTATACATAAACATTGTATAAACATATACAAGTGCACCTGTGGACACACAGTCGTTTATTTCTTACCACATCCCTCAGGTAGGTAAGTTAGGATTCATATGATATCCTGCCTCTCGAAAGCTGAAGCAAGGAGAGGTTTAAGTGAATGCCTAAGGTCCTACTGCCAGTGCATAAGAGAGCTGAAGTATGAATCCCAGAAGTCTGTCTCTTACACTCACAGTGTGAATCAGTAAATTCTGCCTGGGTTCAAATAAGAGGGTTTTTGTTTTGTTTTGTTTTTAGCTGGATCTTAAAAGATAAGAAATGCAGTGATGAGGGGCTCATTGAGCAGAAGAAATACCATAAACAGGATGATGGAGGTGGACAGCTCAGTATATTATAATAGAATGGTGATAAGTAATGATAAGTGGTTGCTTGTAGGCTATCCAAGACAAATGGTCTGAAAATTCAGTATCTTATTCCTCAGCCCGTCATCTAAGACTCAAGAGATAATGCCATAGGGTAGTAGAAATTCCAATGATGAAAAATTTCATCAGTCCCTGCTTTAATTACAAATGATGAGTTGGGAGCCGTAGGGACTTATAGCAGAAATGGTCATCTATGATGGCCGTTGCTCTGAAGTTGTATCTTCTCACATTTGAATTCCCCATGGCAGTGGCTCTGGACAGAGTTCGAGTGCCCAGACAATAAGAGTACCCTTTCAGTATCTGAGATTTCCCGGGAGATCAAAGCTCTGTCTAACATCACCTCTCTTCTGCCTGCTGCTCTGAGGATTCCCTCCAATCATTTGTCCTTGATCAGAGGTTGGACGCTCTTCTTTCTCTTCCCCTAAGCATAGGGCCCAGGACTCTGAGGCAATATGACAACATGTGAGTTGCCAAGGTTCCAAATGGCCCGTCTCTGTGGACTCCTTTTTCATCACACTTTCTGGGCTGGAAATGTCTCTCCTTTGCAAGGGCAGATGCCAAAAACCCAACTTCCTGCCAACTTAGTTAACAAGCAGTTATTGATCACTTACTGAATACAGAATGGCAAATAATTTGTATTGGAAAGTACAAAAGAAATAACAGACTTGGTGCCTATAGAAGTATAGATGCTAATGGGAGCAGAAATCATTCTTGCAACAAAAATAAGGTGGTTATAATTTAATAAGATGCAAATATAAAATGATTTGTTATATTTCAATATAATTCTGCAGCATTTCTAATGATGGAACCAAAGGAAATTGTGATAACTAATGGTTCTTAAATGCTGTTTGTAGGAGAGTAAACATTCAATATAGAGCCACCGAAATCAAGAGCGTAATATGACCTGTGGAAGAACCAGGATAGGCTCGATGAGAGCAAACATGTGTGCTTCTCTGCGCTGTGGGTAGAGGTGATCATTCAAGGCTCAGACTTTTAAGTTTAACAGTTCTTTATGCAGGTCTTCCAAGAGGAAAATCGATGTTGTTGTTTTGTTGTTGTTTTTTGTTTGTTTGTTTTACAACTTCAAGATTATAGGGATTTTTAGGAAAAGTCTAAAATGTTTAGTGAAGTGTTTCTGTAGAATGTATGTGTGTGGAGTGATGCAGTATATAAATGATCAAGGCAGCATGATCAAGGGCAACTTTTCGGAAAAAAATGTGTTTTGAGTTCCTTCTTCTAAGTTGTAAAGGGTGTACAATAACCCAAAGATGAGAGGAAATTCCAGGAAACATTCCAGAAAATCTTGGATTCCCTACAGGCTGATTTGGCTACAGGGCAGGGATCACAGATTTAAATATGTAGGCAATAAAAATTACTTATAAAAGTTGTGTAATTGCAGGTGAAGGAAGACCTTGAATTTTGGATGCTATTTCCCAATTAATCATATTTATAAAACTAGATAGTTATAGAAATTAACACTGGTTTCAAAGTAATTTAGAATGACAAAGTGAGACTTGTTTAATTAATAGATTTGAAATTGTTCTCATCTCTTCTGAGAGAACAGGAGAGAGAGAAAGAACAAGGCTGTTTTTAAATCATCACAAATATTTGATATCCTTTAGATTGAAACAAATTAGACCTCTAAGGAGGAACTAGTGAGACAAAATGGTGAGGGAAAGAAACAGAAATGAACAGATAAAGAGAAGAGTTTCAAAAATGGAATGTGACCAGAGGAAAAGAACAAAAGAGGGTGAAATGAGGCAGAGGTAATGACAAGTTTATAGAAAATAAGCTTTGAAAAAGACCTTTGTTCAGTTTGTGAACTAATCTGAACTTTCTCATCTAGAGAAGTCCTGTGTGGCATAATGGAGATGTTGTTACAGAGTAGCAACAGAAGCTATGAAGTTGAGAGGCATGTCTCAGCCAATAATACTGTTTCTCCTTTCAAATTCACCATTCCAAGAATGCCTTCCTCCTGGTGGGAGACTGAGTGAAAGGTCACAAGGTGCTACTAGTGCAAGCCCTACCACGGAAGGATCTAAGGCCAAGGAAATGGAGACTCTCCTCTAAACACGCTGAATGGTTAGCCATCAACTATGGCTTAACCACCTTCACTCACCATTTGCTCTATTGGCTTGAGTGGGAAGGGAATGAGAACCAGCGGCAAACAGCAAGAAATTCAGGCATTAATGTGCACTAAGATGATATTCCATTGAAACCTGGGACACAAGAAAATTGGATTTTGTCACCTTCCTAGTTCTAGATTCATGCTGTTCTTTGCTTTTCTATAACTTGCATGAAATGCCTACGGCAAAATGCTCATTACAGAGACAAGGAGCCTGGAACCTACATTCCATGGTATATCAGGAGATTAATGTTGAGACCTAGGTGTCATCCTTGACTCCTCTTTCCCACATCCAGTCAGTCCCTAGGTCTATTCTACTTTGAAAATATTTGAATTTCTTTCATTTTCTCCGTCTTTAATAGCTATGTTCTTATCCACACCATCATTGTCGCTTGCCTGGATCACTGCAAATGCCTCCTCACGGGTTTTGTTGCTGCAGTGCTTAACTCTGCTGTCAATTCCCATTCCCTATCTCACACCCCTATAATGTCTGATCTTTCTGCAGCTAGGACAATCTTCCAAACTGCAGATCTGATCATGTCATCCCTCTGCTTTGCTAACCATCCAGTGGCTCTCCAATGCCCTTGTATATAAACTCTAGGTACCTTATAATGGACCTGCATAACCTGGCCCCTGCTCAATTCTCTAATTGAGAATTTTTACATTCTAATAGCTTACCTCCCCATGTGCACTCTGTACTCCCACATGTTCAACTTCCCTGGTTTCCTTGAATACACAAGGCCTGGTTTCCCTTGTAGGCTTTTGGATGTTCTGTTCCCTCCTCTCTGAACACACTCTGCCTTCTCCCTGTGCTCTTTTATGTCCATTATTTCTTTGCAGGAGTCCCCCTTGCTCCAGGGCTGGGGTAAGTATCCCTAAAATGTTTTCACATTTTGCCCTGTCACTTCTCGATTTGTTCTGTCTCTGTCTTATCCACATGGTCATATCCTTTACCGAGTTACAAAGTAACAGACTATGTTTGGTCTTTTCATCATCATGTGTCAGAATTTAGCACAGTGTCTAGCACTGAGGAAAAAATTAACACTTACACATGGATTTAATACATTTCAACCAGACATTTCACAAATCCTCTAATGTCTTGTAGATAAGCAAGGATTTTGTGTCTAGATTAATAGCTAGTTGACTTGACATTCCTTAAGAACTCTCCAGGAAAAAAGAAAAAATACACACACACACACACACACACACACACACACATACACACATACACACACACGCCAGGATCATTGCAAATGGTGATAACTTTAACATGTCCTAAAAACAAAACAAAACAAAACAAAACAACAACAACAGCAACAAAAATGTCCTGAATGTGGGTTCTCATGATCTTACAGGATTTCTGAGCTGTGGTTTATGGTGCATTTAAAATACTGTGTTATCTGAGTAAAATTTAACTTAAAAAAAAAAAAACAAAACTCTGTTACCTTCTGGGGAGGGGTGGAATACTCATAAAATAGTAGAGAAACAAGTTTCAGTTATTCATTTACCTCGTTACCACATGAGTCAAGTGGAATAAACAGAACAAAGAAGGGCTTTATCTTTGGAGTCACTCAGACCCAGGTTCAGATCCCATGTTGGATACAGATCTCTTGAAAAACCTCAGCTAAGTTGTTTCAACATGTTCAGCCTCCATTTCCTCATATGTAAATAGGAATAAAAACCCTTCCTCCAAGAACTATAGAAAAAATGTCTGTATCACCTGAAATAGCAGTTAGCACACAGAATTTCTAGAGTAAATAAATATTCTAAGTGAAACTGGAGTGAAATGATGGGACACAGCTTATTTTTTATTCAACACATTTTTATCAAGTTTGTATATTGTGATAGGCACTCAACTAGAGTAGAGTACAAAAATAACTATGTAATTCCACCCTTAAGAATCACAGGCCAAAAAGAATGACAGAAATGGGGACCTGATAGCATAGAGTACTGTGTGTCATAGATACTGTAATGTGGAAAGTGCACTGAAAAAAACTGAAAAGCTCAGTAATGGCTGCTGTTGCCAGGGATGTGAGGCTGTGAACCTGGCAGGCATAGCTGGTTGTAGGGTAGTGGGTACAGGCATTCTGGAGAACATTCCAGTTATACCTAGTCAGGTTAAATGTTGGACTAGTCTTGCTCCTCAAGTCTTTGCTGGGTATATATTCAAAAGGAATTTTCCTACATGTATCTTAAAGGATGAATAAGAGGGTTTTCATTCCAGTCAGGGGGAAGGAGTGTAAGAGCCCCAGTAGGGGAGGTAAAATGAGGCAGCTGCACGTGATGGGGTGTCAAAACTCATGAGACACAGTGTCCTAGATGTGCAGTAGCTGTATGGGTGGGTCTGGAAAACAGAAAAAATGGAATGAGGAATATAACAAACTTTCAGTTATACACATTAAAATATATATTAACCTCAAAATGACAGCATACATACATGAACTCATATAAACAAAAGGGTACTGGCTAACTATATTAGACTAATTTTCTATAATATGGAGAATGAAATGGAGATATATGGGAAATAAATAAATTAAATAAAACAAAAGCAGATCCTTTAAGGACAAATCATAAAACTCTGTCATGACCTGAGGAGTATGTATTAGCCAATCCTGTCTGTTGTGGGGGAAAAAAGGGATAAAGAACACACAGTCTTTCTTAGGGTGAAGGGAAAAATGCCACAGAACAGCATTCACTCTTTTAACCAATATTTATTTTTGTGCCTAACATTATTTGCTAGGAAAAGAAAAATAACAAAAGAATCTAAATCCCTGAAACCTAATAGTGCTTAGATTTTTTTTTAAGTGGGCATGCAGATTGTGTACACAAATTAATAAACACTGATACATCATGTGTCAGAAATGCTGTGAAGAAAGAGAAACCAAGGTAAGTAGTTAAGTGAATCTAAAAAGTAAGGAATGCTCAAAATAAGGCCAAGGAAAATTTGCCTGGAAAGGTGGCATTTGAACAGAGATATAAATAAAGTCAGGGAGACCCATCTGAAAAGCCAGGTTGTGGAATAAATGGGCTCTGGCACCAATTTCAACATGGGAATGATTGTTCTCTCTACCAACAAGGGATGCTCCAGCACCAGCTGGGGTCCTACAATTCAACTCTTTTCTGAT
The DNA here is from genome assembly GCF_902655055.1 of Lutra lutra. Lineage (NCBI taxonomy): Eukaryota > Metazoa > Chordata > Mammalia > Carnivora > Mustelidae > Lutra > Lutra lutra. Next base: position 80,086,791 of record NC_062290.1, read on the forward strand.
GCTAGTATCTATCAGGAGATAGTGTCAGAGTTCACAGGTTAGAGGTCAGTCCTATAAGAATGCCCATCTCTGCACTGCACTTCCCACTTTAGACACCCAACACAAAGCCAGATTATCACCTTCTGACCCACTGGCTATAAAGTAGAGGTTCCCATGACCCCTCTCTGGGATCAATTAATTTGCTAGAGTGGCTCACAGAACTCAGAGGAACATTTTACTTACTAGATCACCAGTTTATTATAATAGGATATTACTCAGGAACAGCCAGATGGAAGAGACGCAAAGGGCAAAGTATGGGGAAGGAGCATGAAAGCTGTCCATACCCTCTTCAGGTGGGCTGTCCTTGAAATTATCCTCCTGTTCACCAACCTGGAAGCTTTCCATACCCAGTCCTTTCAGTTTTTGTTCTTGCTCTTGTAGTAGTTCTTGTTTATGGTGGCTTCATTACATAGGCCCAATTGATAAAATTACTGGCCATTGGCTATCGATTCAACCTCCAGCCCATTTCTCTTCCCTGGAGAGTTTGAGGGGTTGGACTGAAAGTTGGCTCCCCTGGCAACCAGCCCCCATCTTTAGGTTCTTTCCAAAAGTTGCCCCATTAACATTACACAAGATACCTTGATCACTCTCATCATTTAGGAGTTTTTAGGGTTGTAGGAGCTCTGTGCTAGAGTAGGGGATGAGGACCGAATATATGTTTATTATAAATCACAGTTCCCCAGGGAACAAATAAGCCTGCTAAGGCAATGATGGGTGAACAATGCGTGAGCTCATGGGCTTGAAGCAGGAAAGAAGGCCAACACAGCTGATGTGAGAACAAGAACCATGTGGAGGGGGGGACAAGCAGAATGCGTGAGCCTAACCATGTAGGGTCTCAAGGGCAAGGTTAAGTATTCTGAATGTGATGAGAAGCCAGTCACAGAGTTTGAGCTGGGCAGTAGATGATTTGACTTCCTTGTGACAAAAGCTCCCTCAGGCTGCTCTCAGGGACCTTTAGGGGAGGGTCAAGAGTAGAAGCGGAATCATTGAACACTACGTCAAAAACTAATGATATACTGTATGTTGGCTAATTGAACAGAATACTTTTTTTTTAAGAAGAATAGAAGCAGAAATATCAGGCAAGAGACCATGGTACTCATCCAGGCAGAGGAGGATGGCAGTTTGGGCTGGGTGTGATCAGGGCTTCAGTGGGATGTTTACTTTCTCCTACAGAGCAACCTCAGGAAAGGACATTGTAGGATAAGGAACTATTTTGAAGTGCCCCAGAGATGTGAGCTTCTAGATGATTTAGAGCATATGGAAAGTGAAGGAGGGAAGAAAATACATATACAAGAAAGACTTGATTCGGAAAGGCTGAATTGACAAACTACAGGGTTTGGACTCTTCCCTGCAGAAAATGGCACCACCAGGGGAACAGACTGATGCAGACCTCAGCTTTTATAAGATAATTATAGGAGCCTTGTAAGTGATGATTTAGAAGCAGCAGAAGGCAAGAGGTGAGCAAAACTTAGACTAAAATCATAGCAGTTCCTGATGCTAAGAGAAGGCATGTTCATGTAATTAAGTATCTAAGGTACTTAAATGCTCCGCATAATGGATACGATATTATACTACCACTCTGGTTTCTTATCATGTTAAATGAGTTTGGTGCATGAAAGGTGTTCGAATAGGATCTGACACAGGGTAATCCCTCCACAAATATTAGCTATTACTTCTATAAGTAGTAATGATGTTATTTCTACATACTGTTGTGTGTACTAGTACTACTTCTATGTGTTTGGCCTGCAGACACCACACAGAATATATAAACATTGGCCATTAGTTGGGGCAGAAAGTATTGAGGGAGCTTGTAGCTCAAGTAATGGTAACAGCAAAGCTAACAGCTGTATTAGTGCAGGGTGCTCTGGGAGGATCTGGAGAGGGGAGAATAACTTACAATAAAGCCATGTCGAATGTTTGGTGGGAAGAAGGAGGATTTGAGAAGGCAGCGTAAGAGCAAGGCGCAGCATGGTATGAAGTGGAAAACCTTGACTTTGAAATCTACCGGCTGCGATCAAATCCTGGCTGTGCCCTGTCCGAGCAGTTTGGTTTTTAGCAGCCTCCTCCCTTTAAACCTCAGTATCCACATCTTAAAAATTATTGAATTATCTTATGTCCCTTATGACAAATCTTAGACGTTTCATTCATTTTTTAAAAAATAATGCAGGTGAAATTCTCAACATGTTTTCTTAAGAGAACAAGCTGTATTGTTATATTTTGCTTATTATTATGATTCAGCCAGCTCATATGCAGAACACTGCCAGGTTCCGTCTACCGATTTCTGTCTTTCTTTGAATGCTGTTGTCTCTCACCCTGTGAGAAGGTCAAAGCCTGGCTTGACATTTGCATTTTGTTTCCTTAGTTTCTTCTGCCTTTACCTCAGTATCAAAGAAATCTCCCTGAAGATTTAATTTTATTAAACATAGCTGCCCCTCTTGCCTTAAGAATGTGGCATTTTGATATGATTTACAGACTTTTGGAATGGAAGATGCTCTATAGCATTAATGCAGCGTGCAGCACTCACATGGTAATGAACTGGTGTCAATATCCCAGACAGCCACTGAGTCAGAGTACCCTCATCACATGTTGGGTGTCCACAGAGATTCTACTGTATAGGTGTTTATGAGTGACGTGGAGTGGAGATCTTCTTTTAAGGTGACAAACGCAGCTTCCCTGTTTTTCCTTCCCTGCCCCTCTTTCTTTTCACATTTAGACAGAGTCAGAAAATGTCTCTGCTCAAAGGAACATTCGCATGTGACTATTAATAGGATGTTAAGAACTACGGTCACAGAGGGTTTGGAGGGAGCTTTAAAATATTTAGTTCGACTCATGCCGTGTTGTGCCATGGAAGCTTAAATGACCCCTGGAGTAAACAATTTACTATCTTCTGAGGCCTCCCATCTCAATTTTGGACCACTATGACTGCTCAGATATTATTTTATTTTTATACTGACCTTAAAGTGTGTCTCCCTATAACCTATACCTATTTGCTGAGACCCAGAGTTCTACACTTATTTTATCTGAGCCCCTCAAATACTTTAAAACACTGAGCACATTGTTCTGACTCAATCTTGTCTTAGGTTTCTTGCTTGGCTTTTCTTGCACAGCCATCCTGCTGTTTCCCTCTGAAATTGTCCCTTACTATATTCTTGTGCAAAACTGCATGATGCTCAGGTGACCCTCCTTCACTTCTTTCAATTACCCAGAGAGGATAAGGAAGTAATGGCAGGCATATAACCTGCATAAGCTCCTATGGCTGGTAAGAGTGTGTATGGGATCCAGTCCAGGTGTACCTGATGCAGAATGCACACTGATGACAGACATACTGTGTTGCCTCCCCTCTTTGATTGAAGCTCCTTATGCAAAAATTCAAAGCAGAATTACTGCAACAGTAATAATACTCAACTTATGATTGATAATAATCATTAAGATTTGTAGAGAGCTTACCTTTCTAGTAGATTTACTCTATTAGCTCTTCATCCTCAGAGTAATTTTGAGGCTCTCATTTTACGGATAAGGAAACCAAGGCACAGAAAGATCAAGTCACTTCCTTAAAGTTAGGACTCAATGCCTGAAAGTCCGTCTTGTGAGAGCCTGTGCTCTGAAGCACTATGCTGTAACCCAGATTCCCAAATCGCATGTTATCCCATGGAACAGTCTGAGGCAACACACATTTGTGTCAGCAGTGTCTCCCTTGTGCCTACTGAACTAGGCAATACTCCTCTGTGTGTGTGTGTGTGTGTGTGTGTGTGTGTGAGTGTGCGTGCACACACGTTCCTTATTTCACATGAGAATTCCTCATGCCCTAACTTTCTCATGCTGCAGTCGTTCATTGGAATCTTCTGCAGGCCTACCATTTGTCCCTATCAAAGGCCAGATTTAGGGATTCAGTCCATTGACTCAGCCTGATGAGACTTGTTTTGTTCCCTCATCGATCATTCCATACCCACTTGCTAAACTTTGTGCCAATTACTGAAATGATAAACACATCTCCTAGCCTTCATCTAAGTCATTAGCAAAATCTTTCTGCACAAGATTGAACTTATACATTCAGAGGGGAAGGAACTTAAACTTCCAGGAGGACCTTTAGTCTTTAAGCATTTGACAGATTTATTAAGCAACACTCTGCAGTAGGCATTATAGTAGTGACGGTAAATGCAACTTTTAGCAAAAATAAACTATATTTCCTCATGGCATTCTTAGCCTACAAGTGGGAGAAATATATTAATCAGATAATAATTCAGATTAATGATATGTATCCTGAGAGAGCTATGCAGGATCTGTGGGTTGAAAATCGTTCCTCTGTAGAAGTGGTGGTCATGCTAAGATTTCCACAATGACCTGGGCTAAGTACAAAGAGGGGAGAAAGGCAGACCAGGCTTTGTAATAAATTCTCTTTGGCAACAAGACTTTAAACTGGTTGAACCATTGTCTTAAATAGGATGTGAAATTGTTGAAATGGAACATTTGCATTTAATGAACCTTAACAATATTCTAGTTCCAATTGTCTAAACCTGTTGCTTTGTGTGATGCAGGAATACATCATAAATGAATAGTGCCCTATTTTTAAAGAGTTCCTGAAACTAAACAGTGTGGAAAATCCTGAAAGAATCAAAGTTGAAGTTGTTTCTTAATTGTAGGACTTTTCAGATCCTTAATTATATTTAAATATATTGTGAATCTCTGTGAGGGTATTTTAGAATATGGTGTTTCCTAAACTTATTTGTATGATATTCTTTTTTTTCTGTGCCATACCTCTTAATCCACACCCCCCCCCCTGCCAGTTTCCAGAATAGTTTGGGACACACTGATCTAGTTTAACCCAACCCAACCTATTAACCCCCATGACTTGAAGCCTCTCTGAAACATTCCTATCAAATTATTATTGTGTTCTTGAATAGCTTCAGTGAATGAGAAATACAACCAGTGATTTTTTTTTTCAGATACATGAAACACTTGGACTCTGCCTAATTATTTTAGTCTTGTGAACCTAGTTGCATTTTATTAGTCTGTTGGTTCCCAGAAGCATAGAAATGGTCATTCATTTTGTGATTCTCAGGAGGAGAAATGTATATTCTAAAGGTGAACACTAGGTTGGGGCAGAACCATTGAAGCCTGAATTAGTCATATTTTATTTTTATAAGAAAGACACTTGATGCTCTATAAGTACCATTTTCAAAACCTCATTAATAAATAAAAAATAAAGAGCCTGCATATGAATAAATGATGAAAGTGCCTCCCTTGGTAATTTTTTTAAGTTTCTGAAAATAGTTCCAGTCTTCATCTACAAATTTAATGCAGTTAGAGCCACTGAGAATGTCACTGTGTTGCATGTTTGTTGATAGAAGTGGAGAGAAAGAGGGAACCCTATCACGTGTGTAGAAGATATCTTTGAACATGTAGATCATTTATACAATGCAGATTATTTACAGTATTTTTGAAGATTGCTGTGGATAGTATAATGTCAAAAAAGGGTAAAATTTATAGCAGGTAAGTGCGGAAGAATCAGATGGCCCACTGGAGTGGAGCTGATCACTTTAATATGCTAATATATCATCACTGTTCCTAGGATCTGCTTCTTTTATTACTCATATATCACATTAAACTGTTTACATGTCTTTTCCACTACTAGCCTGGGAGGGTTTGGGGTTTTTTGCTTGTTTGTTTGTTTGTTTGTTTTTTAGGTCAGGGCCATGTCTGGCTTAAATTTGTTTTTCTAATGCTTAGCATACTTCTTGATATAAAGTAAAGGTTCAAGAATTGTTTAATTTTTCACTGTAATGAATATCATATTCCAGGAATTGTATCTCTAGGACCCAGTAGAATTTCATTTGTGAAAGTTGGACAGAATCACTCTTGATGATATTATGAGCCCAGCTGGTAGGTTGAAATTAGCCTTTGTGTGGGAGTGTTTATACCTAGGAGACTGCTAAGTACAGTTGACCCTTGAACAACACAGGTTTGAACTGCATGGGCCCACCTATACAAGGATGTTTTTACAGTACAGTAGTGCAAATGTATTTTCTTTTCCTTATGATTTTCTTAATAAACGTTTTCTTTTTTCTACCTTTCTTTATTGTAAGAATACAGTATATAATACAACATACAAGATATCTGTTCATCAACTATTTATGATACTGATAAGGCTTCCAGTCAACAGTAGGCTGTTAGTAGTTAAGTTTTGGGAAAGTCAAAAGTTATGAGCAGATTTTTTTAAAGGATTTTATTTGTTTGTTTATTTGAGAGAAAGAGAGATAGCAAGAGAGAGTACGAGCAGCAGAAAGGGCAGTGTGAGAGGCAGAGGGAGAGGGAGAAATCTGCCCCACGTATGCAGATTTCTGAATGTGTGCGTGGGTCAGTGTCCCTAACCCCTGTGTTGTTCAAGGCTCAGCTGTACTACAGACACTGCCTCCCCGCATAGGAAGCTGGTTTTTGACCATTTACAATCCCAGTAATTTCTGTGCCTCATACATGCGCTCCTCAACTCCATTTCCTTTTCTCTTGTTCTTAGATACAAGTGCCTAGAAGATCTTGTCGATTTAGACTTGCATCTTTAGTCTTGGCTGATTCTGTGCCTGACCTTAAAAAAAGAATTTTCCCTGGGGTGCCTGGGTGGCTCAGTTGGTTAAGCATCTGACTTTTGGTTTCAGGTCAGGTCATGATCTCGGGGTCCTGGGATGGAGACCCATGTCTGACTCTGTGCTCAGCACAGAGTCTGCTTGTCCCTCTCCCTCTGTTCCTCCCCACAGTTCGCAATCTCTCTGTCACAATCTCTGTCTCTCTCTCAAATAAATAAGTAAATAAAATTAAAAAAAATTATCCCTGACTCTTTAAACACATGCGTGTCTGTCTGTCTCCATTTCTTTCTGTCAAATATAGTGGAAGCAAGGCTCATTCAGACATTACCTTTCACTGAAGGAAATCGGTTTTGGCTGGAGTCTTGTAATTAAGGACTGTAGCATGGTGCATAGGGAAAAGCATGGATTTCACTATTAGAGCTGGAATCCTCCCTTCACCTCCTTGCTATGTGTCTTTGAAGAAGTTACTTAACCGCACTAATCCTCTGTCCAGTAATCTGTAAAGGAGACAATAAAGCCAATCACACAAGTTTACTGTGAGGATTATGAGATCGTGTATCTAGAATAATCTAACAGAGTGCCCGGTTCAGAATAGGTAGACAATAAATAGAGCTATCTTATTATGCCATATTTTTCTTTGAGGATTAGAACTGGATTTTTACCCTGTCAGCAGCACATCTGTGTTTAAATATGAATCGGAGACAAAGGGCCTGGAATAGATGCCAGGCTTTGCCACTTACGAATTGTATGATCTGGGCAGAAATCTCTGAATCTCAGCCTTCCCACTTGTGAAAGAGGATAATGATGTCTCACTTGCCTCCCTCACAGCGCAGTTGAGAGAGTCAAATGATATAATAAATCTAAAAGAAATTTGAAAACAAATATGAGAACACATACCAAGAGGCAACTTACAAATGGATGTATCATTAGCAAACAATTCCACCTTTCAGGAATTTAACTGAAAAAAATGTAATAGGAGGGATACATACAAAATATGCATAAAACAGATCATTGTAATGGTGTTATTAATAAGAAAATTGAAAATAAGCTACATAATGAGAATTATTAAGTAATTAAAATGCATTCATATAGTGGAATGGTCTGCACACATTAAATTCATTTTATATTAAACCTAAAAGAATATATACCACATTGTTTTAAAGCAGCTACCACTGGGTGGTAAGATTCTTGGTGACTTTTCTTTCTCTTCTTTGTATTTTCTAATTACTTTATGATTCATATATACCACTGGCATAATAATAATAAATGTTTTAGAAGATATTATCATTGTGTGAGATCTACAGCACATTAAGTAGAAAAAAGATAGTAACAAAGGTTATAAGGACAGTACACAAGGGGCGCCTGGGTGGCTCAGTGGGTTAAAGCCTCTGCCTTTGGCTCTGGTCATGATCCCAGTGTCCTAAGATCAAGCCCCTAGTCAGGCTCTCTGCTCAGCAGGGAGCCTGCCTCCACCTCTCTCTCTCTGCCTGCCTCTCTGCCTACTTGTGATCTCTGCCTGTCAAATAAATAAATACGATCTTAAAAAACAAAAAACAGTACACAAAGCATGAAGAACATAGTGGCAGTGGCAGTGTGTGAACCGAGTGGGTTGTGAGTAAAGGTTTTTATGTTTTGTACATCTTGATCTCTTAACATTTCTGCATTGAGTATATATTAGTTTTATAATTAGGGTAGAAGCACTAAAATACATCAGTGAAACATGGGGAATCAATAGGTGTTGTCATTGTTACCATCCAATCAGCAATATTCACTATTCAGGTGAACTTACCTCCATAATGGCTGCACTAAAAGGATACCCTAGAATTATCATCCCTTCATCTTCAGAGTCTCATAGTTTTAAAACTGGACATACCGGGGCGCCTGGGTGGCTCAGTGTGTTAAGCCGCTGCCTTCGGCTCGGGTCATGATCTCAGGGTCCTGGGATCGAGCCGAGCCCCGCATCGGGCTCTCTGCTCAGCGGGAGCCTGCTTCCTCCTCTCTCTCTGCCTGCCTCTCTGCCTGCTTGTGATCTCTGTCAAATAAATAAATAAAATCTTAAAAAAAAAAAAAGAAAAGGAAAAAAAAAACTGGACATACCACCTTGAAAATTACTTGAGACATGTTAGTGTTTATCTATCTTTTAATTTTAATTGGGGAGTGAGGGATAACCCAATAAGAAATTGGACTTTTCAAGTCAAATCAGCTCATTCTTCCCAATTTTAGAAATATCTGCTCTTGTTATACACTCAAGGCAGCAGTGAGGAGAATGTGGCCATGATGGTGGGAAGAGTTGGCTGAGATGGGAGAAGGGTTAGGTGAAGTTTGAGCCTTCTGTGGCTACTAAAAGGAAACATTCCATACACACATTCCCAGTGGGAATGGCTGTAGTAGACTGTCCTACTCATATTTTTTTGCTGGAAAGTCCTCAATATGAAGGACCTAGACCCTAGAATCTTTGTTTCTATGGAGTGATCACACCTCCCTGGCCACACCGTATTGATCAGGGTGTCCTGGGATGACTTGTTTGCAAGTAAAATTCGTAAGACACAGGTTCTACATATCACAGAAATGTAGTCATAGCATTGCACTCTCTTAAAAGATGATTGAGGAGCTAGAGTTGCTGGGGTCCTGGGATCTATCCTGATTCCTTGCTCCTAAGTCTTTTGATTGTTCAACCCATCTTCCATTTTATGAACTACCCCATTTCCCTTCTAATAAATTAACCTCCTTTTTAGTCTCAGGATTAGGTAATCAGTTTCTGTTGCCTACAACCGAAAGAATGTTAACTAATGAAGTATGTGTCTATCTAAAACAAACAAACAAACAAAAAAAAAACCCACAAAACCATCAGTTGGATTAAGAGCATGAGATACTTAACTAGGTCACTGATAATGATCATGAATGAATATACTTGTCCTAAATCTGCTTTTAGGAAACAGTACAGCTGAATAGAATAGATTTATACTGAATCTGAAGGTGAATTATCTAAAATTTTCTGAGAGGGAATTGCTGTTATGGTGGCTGTGTTTTAAAAGAGGAACCGTTATGCAGTAAGCCTGAATCATGAATTGAAATGTGCTTGGAAGACAACAAGCAAATTTGGTGACTAGTGAGAGACATAGATTAGGGCCCCAAGTTTCATACATCTAGCCAAGCAGATAGAGAAAATTACTATGTTATGTGGGGAAAACAATGTTAGATATTTTATATATAATATATACACACATACATATACCTTACATGTATACACGCATGTACATACACACACACATACACACACCTTGAAGAAGTAATGCAGAGCTAAGCAATGCTTTCTAAAGTGTAAGATATTAGTTAACTTTGTTATAACACTTCCACATCCCACACAGATGTTATTTCTATACCTAATCCAAAGTCTGTTCTAGTGATCTCCATCCATGATTTTTAAGTCTGCCATGACATCTTCAATTATCTGAAGATACACCAAAAATTTATCAAAGATTCTTGAAACAGAATTAAATGTCATACCTGCTAATTATAAAAATAAATGCAGGTACGAGGTAGTTTATGTCATAGAATTAAACTGATGGCTTCTAAATGCTGCTTGTTCATGGAGGTTTGGAACTGCTGATTTGGGAACTGCAAGACAAGGCAAATATATCAAAAGATGCAGGCAGAAAAAGCCATGCTTGTGCTGAGGAAAGATGGAGAGCTGTGACAAAAGCTGTTGAGTTGAGAACACCTTGCCACTTATTATAGTTAAGATAGCTTGCCTTGCCTTGGGCTCTTTATTTTAATGTAGATGTCTAAGAGTGAGTGGGTGATTGAGAGAAATGGAGAGAGGTTATGTGTCTTCACAGGGTAAGATGGCAATTGAATGACTACCAAACCCATCCCCTGTGATGTTAATATATGCACTCATTGTTCCACCCTCTTTTCTACTAACAGTAAACAACATTTGTCACTAGCAATAGACCACTTTTCACTTCCAAACTGATGGTGAACCCACATTTGTATTTCAAATACCAAAGCTCAGGCAGCAGAAGCAGGAGTCCCAGAAAAGATGTATGTGGTGGGTGGAAAGGGAGAGCAGGACAAGGTTCGCATGTGCAATTTGGCAGATCGTTCATAAGTCTGGCCTCCATGACAGGAGATGGCCTAATGCCTCATTAATTCCTGCAGAGATGACGATGATGTATCACCCCCTTTCAATCTGAAACTAAGTAATGCATTAAAAAAAAAACCACCTAATTTGCACATGTTTTATGCGTTCATTAAGCTATTAGTCTTTCAACAAGAGATTTAATAGCAAATTAACATTTCTTTTAAATAAAAAAAAAAATCATCCCCCCAAAGTCCCCAGTTAATACAATTATTTTGTGCTTTGAGCAAATGGGCTATAGGAGAAAACACTTGGCACTAAATTGGGGCTGGGAAAAGACCATGTTGAGTTCTTCTCATTTATTATACAATTAGTCACCCTGGGGCATTATTTTCCCTGAATAACAAATATTTCTGGGGAACAAAAGGCCTCCTGGACATAGATGTGAGAAGGTCAAAGACAGAAAGATTTCAAAAGGGCTATTTTTGTGAATTGAATCATGATAAACTAAAATAAAATGGCTTACCCTAACCATAAGGTTTGTGAAACAATGGAAGTTGACTTTGGTCAGCATTCAGATATCAATATTTACCTAACATTCATTTAGCTCCTGTTATCTGTTAGGTGCTTGGCTAGATGATTTAAGAGACTTAATGTAAAGAAATAAAAATGGCATGTGTTCTTTCTGTCAGTGAGGTTTTGTTGAATATTTACTATGTGGTCTGTGCCATATTGAGCAAGATGAATAAGTCATGGTCTCTCTTCTTGTAGAAGTTATAGATGAATCTGGAAGGAAAACATGTAAGCAAATTTGTATCCAATTTACTAAATCTTAAAAATATAGAAAGAAACAAAGTTCGTTGAGAGCAATGAAGGAAATTCTGACTCAAAAAGGAGGCTCAGGGAAAGCTCTATGGGCAGATTACAGTTTAGGCTAGAATGTTGAGACTGGCCCACAGTAGAGATGCAGAAATGAGTGTTGGAAAATATGTTCCCCATTGAGTGGCTGCATGGAAAAAATGTACAAAAGAAAACATGTAATGCACAATGGGAAAAATACACTTTGGTTTGGCTTATGTCTTAGCTTGGGCTGCTATAACATAGCATATACCATATAACAGAAAACCATAGGCTTGGTGGTTTAAACAACACATATTTATTTCTCGCAGTTACAGGGTTTGGAAAGTCCAAGATCAAGGTGCTGGCAGATTCAGTGTCTGGTGAGAACAGTCTTCCTAGTTTTCAGACAGTTGTCTTCTGGCCGCACCCTCATGTGGGAGGAGAACAAGAAGTCTGTGTTATAAGGGTACTCTTCCCATCCATGAAGGCTCCAACCTCATGACTTGTTCATGCCCCCAGAGACTCACCTCCTAATATTATTGTGTTGGGAGTTAGGACTTCCTCATGAATTTTGGGTTTCATAAACAGTCTACTGAAATTACCCAGATTCTTTCCTCCCTGGATTTCTTTTTTTTTTTTTTTTTAAAGATTTTATTTATTTATTTGACAGAGAGAGATCACAAGTAGACGGAGAGGCAGGCAGAGAGAGAGAAAGAGAGAGAGAGAGAGAGAGGGAAGCAGGCTCCCCGCTGAGCAGAGAGCCCGATGCGGGACTCGATCCCAGGACCCTGAGATCATGACCTGAGACGAAGGCAGCGGCTTAACCCACTGAGCCACCCAGGCGCCCCATCCTCCCTGGATTTCAACGCATTTTATTATATGAGTTGGAGTTCGGTTGTTCTCTGCGGGAGCAGAGAGGACATGGAGAACACATTCACTGATTAGTGTCCACAAATAAATGTGTGTGGTATTCTGAAAACAGGCTCTACCAAGCAATATAACTGTTATGTCCCTGTTGAGAGGAAAACCTTTTTCACTTTCAGTAGTCAACTATCTCAGGATAAAACAAATTCTAATGTATTTCATTAAATAAATATGAGATTTTATAGCGGTCTAAATGGATATAGCTCAAGGGCATTGCCTCATGTTCTTCTATTCCCACCCTCATCAAATCTCTTATTTGTTTCTCTCATCCATGGCACATTATGTGCTTTCTTTAATAGACTGGTGCATCACATGTATTCTCTCCCTTAAGTATATGTCTTCAAATGAACCCAGTGAAATTTTAATTTTATTTTAATAAATTATATTTAAAATTAAAATCTAGAGTAAAATTTACCATATTGGTCAATTTCTTAACAGCGCTGTGTATTATTCTTTCATTGCTGCATACGTACTGCTTTGGTGTGAAGATCCTTCAGTTATTTCTGAGAAAAGACTGTGCTGATTGACAACTGCACAATACTGGTTATTAATATTATTGCACGTCTGACGGATTTCTCCCACCATGATATAGTTTACAGGTTCCTGGGGTGAACTTTGATTTGTCACCTTGGGAACTAAGGAAAGAAGAAATAAATCTTGAAAAAGCTCAGAATCCATCTTTTCGGAAAAAAGTAAAGAATCAAATGAGTAAATAACATCAACATCAATATTCGATGTCTACGTGCACACCCGAACTTTGAAGAACATCTGTCTTCCTGCCACTAATGGTTTTGTTCCAGATGTAGTCCAAATATGTTTGTAAATGGGGAGCAGAGGGGTTAGCACAATTTACTTTGTAAGCAGTTGGTGGTTATAATATCTACTTTTTGTATCTTTTAAAAAATATATACATTTCAAAAGTGATATGGCACCCTGCCCTGATGTGTTTGAAATGACAGTAAAATAAATCTAAAATTGCCTTTGGCTTTGCTCCACTGTTCATCTTCTTAAAAAGAGATGATATGGTATAATGCTAACAATGCAGATTTTGGAGTCAGACATCAGTTTGAAGCCTAGTCGATCAACAGCTTTTTATGTAGTGATATGAACAAACTCCCAGTTTATGCTTCTGATTTCCTATGTAACCTTGAAAAGAGACATTGTTGTTAATAATGGAAATAATAGTAAGAATAATTGAGTATTATGTATTGTATCTTAGGTGTTTACTAAGTGATTTACATGAAATAACTCTTTTGTAGTCCTCACATCTGCCCTATAAACTGTGTGCTATTAATATTCTAGTTTTGGAAGTGAGAAAACCAAGACAGAGAGGCAAAGTGATTTGCTCAAAGACCCAGAGTTAAAGAATAGAAAAGTCAAGTTGTCTAGTATAAATTCAGAACCTCAACTCAAAACAGCCACATTCTACTGTCTTCTTGTTCACTGTGTCTGAGACATTGCAGAATGCACCAGTCCTAAACAGCAACAATTTCAGTAAGAGTAATAACATGAAGTACTTATTAAGTGCCTACTAGGTGGCTGCCACAGTCCTGAATTTTAATCTGATGAACCTTTACTCTAACCTTATGGGGCAGATCCAGTTATAGAAAAAGAAGGGAGGCACAAAAAACCAAGCTGTAGATCATTTGGTTAGTAATTATTATGCAAAGAATTGGAACCCAGACATTCTGACTACTGATGCTGCACTTTTATCAACTGTTAAGGTCCATTAAAAAAAAAAAATTCTATCCTAAACACTTATTGAATGAATGAATGGATTTTCCCTTTCTTAGTCCTAATTCTTCATTGCAAAATAGTTGTGATTAATAATAGTTCCAAATTTAACGAAATATATAGATAACAATTTTATGAAGATCGACATCATTATTATTCCCATTTTATGAGGACACTAAAGACAGTAAAAGGTTTGGCAGTTTCACCAAATTTACTTATTTAGGAAAGGGTAGAGACTTAAACCTGGCTTTCAGAGGCCAAATGTTCTGCTCCTCACCTCCTCCAAATTGCCTCATGTGAAGCAGGAACGGTCTGTTGAAAGGTTCTTATTTATTGAAAGTTTTGTCATTGCAGGTTCATGCTCTTCCTTAGACCACTTACTCTTGCATTTATTACAACTTCTAAATAAATATATCGAATTTAGTGTTAGGCAATGGTAGAAGGTAAAGAGCTGAGTCACTGGGATGTTCGAAAGATTTCTAAAAGCCATTTGTAGCCTGCAACATGGAAAATACAGCAAGAGAGACCTGGCACATTGAAATTCAAATGTGTCTTTCTGGCAGCAAACTAGCACTGGGTCCTGGGAAGCCTGAGTCTGGGTGAGCTGACAAGTAATGAAGCCCTGCGTCTCATGTCATTGACTCTGGCATTTCAAGCACCACATTCATAACAGAAGATGCAAACTGCTGGGTCCCTCTGTACTTCACTAAATTGAAATGGTTCTGCAGGGGAATATGGCAACAGGGACGAAAGAAAAATAGCACTACATTTTCCACTGTGCAAAGAGAAGGTGCTGACAATGTTTATTCAAAAGAGTAACATCTGGAAATGGTGCTGGGACATGGTGACATTATGCCTAGCCATGCCTCAGTAAAGACATCTAGCTTCTGAGAGGGTGAAGAAACTGTTCTTTGTGTTTGTTTTGGTTTTACTTTGTATGTAATGTGGAAATTTAGGGCTACGGAGAGTTCTCCCATGTCACCTCATCCGCTCTGTGTAGCAGCATGGACTTTGGTTCCCATCAATAGAAACCCAGATGCAAACTAGCTAAGGTTAAAAAGAAGATTTAAAGGATCCATGATAGAAAATCGAGGGTTACTAGTTTCAGGCAATGCTGGATATAGGACCATGAATACTGCAGTGAGGATCCATTATTTCCCTCCCAGCTGTGTTGTTTCTGCTTCCTCTATTTTTAATCTCTTAGACTTTTTGTTGCCTTATGGTTTCAATATCATCTGGGGCTAGTGCTTTCTTAGCTCCAGTCTAGCAAAAGGAAGAGTAGATTTCTTTTCCTAATAGCTTAAGAAAAGTTTCCAGAAAAAGTCCCAAATCCCTTTGTCTCTGACTTGGCTTGGACCATGTATCTATGCCTGAAAAAGCCTTGCCATGGGAATACAGCATTTGATTTCCATAAGCTGCCCTTAGAGCTACAGATGAACTCAACTTCAAAGGAACAAACAGACTCGAAGTGGAGGAAAGATGTTTGTTTCCACTCTGGGATTGATTTTTTTTTTTTTTTAACAGAAAGAAAGAAGTGAATGGATGCTGGATAATAACGAACTATTACCAGTGGACCTACCCTTCTAACAGACCTCAAGGAAACAAAGACCAATTAATTTAAAACCAGTCATAGAACTAAAAGAGTATTTACATCTCATCTAGCTGAGAGATTGTAAATTCATGGTCCAAGGATAAGATTTATTCTAAAGATGTGTTTTCTAAAACTTGCAAAGGTTATTTTGTATTGTAATTACTTTTTATTGAAGTGTAATTGACATACAATATCCTGTTAGTTTCAGGTATACATCATAGTAATTTGATATTTTTTATACATTGCAAAATGATCCCCATGATAAGTCTAGTTACCATCTGTCACCATACAACTTTATTACAATTTTATTGACTATATTCCCTATGCTGTATATTATATCCCATGAATTATTTATCTTATAACTAGAAGCTATAATTCCCTTTATCTGTTTTGCTCATCACCTACCTCCACCCCTACCCCCAGTAATCAACTGTTTCTTTCTTATATCCATGAATCTCTTTCTGTTTTGTTGGCTCATTTGTTTATTAGATTCCACAAATAAATGAAATCATTTAGAATTTGCCTTTCTCTGACATATTTTATATAGCAAAATACCATCTAGGTCCATCCATGGTATTGAAATGGGCAAGATTTCCTTTTTTATGGCTTGGTAATCTTCCATTGTATATATGCCACATCATCTTTATCCATTCATCTATTGGTCACACTTAGGTTGCTTCCATATCTTGGCTATTATAATGCTGCTGCAATGAACACAGGAGTACATTTATCTCTTCAAATTGGTGTTTTCATTTTCTTCAGATGAATACTTTGTATTGGAATTTGAGTTAATATATAACATCTAAAATATTTTTAAAAATTCAGGTTTTCACAAGTTTCCTGAGAAATTGGAAGATGAAACACCTCTAAGCCAACATTCTGGGTTGGCAGATATCAGTTAGAGTTGAGTAGTTGCTTTCTTTTTTAGCCAAAGACACATACTCTAGTCCAGCGTAGTCTCAATTATTCAATATTGTCTCCTCACTACTGAAGCCCAGTCTAAGCACAATGCAATATATTTGCCCTGTTGTTATCCTTTTGGCAGAAATATGTTTCTCTGTGAAAAGGATTAATGTAGAATGAGTGGTTCCTGTGTATCAAGAACATGAACACAGATATATTCTTTGGGGAAGTTCTACAGCTATATACAGAAGAATGAACCATGACCATTCTCTTAAACCATACACAAAGATAAACTCTAAATGGATGAAAGATCTCAATGTGAGACAGGAATCCATCAAAATCCCAGAGGACAACATAGGCAGTGACCTCTTTGACATTGGCCACAGCAACTTCTTTCAAGACTTGTCTCCAAAAGCAATGGAAACAAAAGAAAAAATGAACTTTTGGGACTTCATCAAGATACAAAGCTTCCGCACAGCAAAGGAAACCATCAACAAAGCTAAAAGGCAACCCATGGAATGGGAGAAGATAATTTGCAAATGACACTACAGATAAAGGGCTGGTATCCAAGATCTATAAAGAACTTCTCAAATTCAACACCCCAAAAACAAATAATCAAGTCAAAAAATGGGCAGAAGACATGAACAGACACTTCTCCAAAGAAGGCATATGAGTGGCTAACAGACACATGAGTAAGTGTTCAAATTTATTAACCATCAGGGAAATTCAAATCAAAACCACATTGAGATACCAACTTACACCAGTGAGAATGGCAAAAATTAACAAGGCAGGAAAAAACAAATGTTGGAGAGGATGTGGAGAAAGGGGAACCCTCTTATATTGTTGAAGGGAATGCAAGCTAGTACAGCTACTTTAGAAAACAGTATGGAGGTTCCTCAAAAAGTTAAAAATAGAGCTATGCTATAATCCAGCAATTGCACTACTGGGTATTTACCCCAAAGATACAGATGTAGTGAAAAGAAGGGGCACATGCACCCCAATGTTCATAACAGCAATGTCCACAGTAGACATACATTGGAAGGAGCCAAGATGTCCTTCAACAGGCGAATGGATAAGGAAAATGTGGTTCATATATATAGTGGAATATTACTTAGCCACCAGAAAGGATGAATACCCACCATTTGTATCAACATGAAAGGAAGTGGAGGGTATTATGCTAAGTGAAATAAGTCAAGCAGAGAAAGACAATTATCATATGGTTTCACTTATGTATGGAACATAAGGAATAGCATGGAGGAATTAGGAGGAGGAAGGGAAAAATGAAAGGGGGGTAGTCAGAGGGGGAGAAAAACCATGAGAAACTGTGGACTATGGGAAACAAACTGAGGGTTTCAGAGGGGAAGGGGGTGGGGTGATGTGTTTAGCCCAGTGGTGGGTATTAAGGAGAGCACCTATTGCTTGGAACACTGGGTGTTATATGCAAACAATGAATCATGGAACACTACATCAAAAACTAATGATATACTTTATGGCGACTAACATAACATAAAATAAAAAATAAGTAAGTCTATAAACAAAGAATGGTCCTGAAATTTTGGTGAGTGAGCACTCAGTGCACATAATTTCTTTAGATTAAGAAAAGCAGGCTTTTGCATTTGGAATCTTGAATCAACTTCATTCACCATCATTTTACAGATGGTGAAACTAAGACTGTGGATGATAGAATCTTGCTAAGATGCCATGGTAATTTGAGGAGCTGAGACAGTGCATCCACATCTTCTGCTTCCCCTATCACTTGTGATAACACACACGCACAGGCACAGGCACATGCATGCACATACACACTTTAGAAAATTGGGAAAATAGAAGGAAAAACTTTTATTTATTTAAACTGTAAGAGTAATGTACATATTTAGAGAAGAAAAAAAAACTTGTAATCCTACCACACTGAAACCAAGAGATTGTTTTTTCTTTCTTTCTTGCTAGTTTTAAGTTAATACTCATTATTTTATATCATATGCAACACTATGCCCCGTTTTGCTAAAATGTCTCATAAGCATTTCTCCTGTTATTATATAGTATTTCTCATTATCAAATACACAGATAATAGCCAAAGAACAAATGTACTATAATTTTTGAAACGATTTTTTTTTCTGCACATCTTTTAAACTTTTCTTGCTCCTTTATACTCTCTTCATTCCAGTCTCTCTTCCAATCAAATGCACAGCACTTCACAGGAACACCCCCTCCCCAAGCACTTAGAGAAATGATGAGTTGGCAAGCTTGGGGAAATTACATACTAGGAATGGGGGATCTTAAGCTAGGTTTCAGAAATTCATAAATTAAGAAGGAAGAGCCAGAAGGAACATTTCAGATTGGTAGCAGGCAAAGAAGTTTAAAGGAATAATGTTTCTTATTAGGAATAGTTCCATAGCATATAGAGGAATTCAAACATATTAAACTTGTTCCTAAGATTCTTCTAAATGGAAATCCGGAGGGAACTGAGGAGCAAGCGTGTCTTGATCTAGGGCTCAAATGATTTGTCCAATATGCTCATTTTCACGCTTGTTCTTTCTCTGTGTTTTGGCTCTTCTAGATTTTTAAATGGGTTCCATCTATGGAGCCCTGGAGAATGCGACTGCCAGCCTGATTTGCATTCTTTGGTACCATGACAACCAAGGAAAGAGATGGTATTTCCAGCAGAAAAGTCCTAGGGAACAAGACTATGTTTGGTTCATGTAAGCATTCCCAAAATAATTATGGTGGTCAGAAAGATAGAATGTTCATTCATTCATTCATTCATTTATTCACTTATTTTTGTTAGACCTATGTAACGTGAACACTCTTATGACCTGAGAGCATGTAATCCATGAGCAAAGAAAAGACAGAAAGAAGCATGCTGGCATCTGAAAATATTGGTTACTACAAATAGCTCCAAACTGAAGTTAACAGGAATGAGTTAGCATTTGAGAGGGTAGGTGAAGGCAGAGGATTAGAAATGGGTGGACCATTCAAAGATGTTTAAGTCCTTAATGTGTTCTAAACTGCATTGTATGAATTGAAATAATATGCAAATGAACTAAATGTCATCCTAGCCCATAGGAATTATTTTCTTTTGGAGGTAACAGGAGAGGGAAAGCAACTGCTACAAATTTGGATCCTGAAGGGAATGTTGTCATCTCTAAGTGCTATGAGAGTTAGTGATAGAGGAGCTCAGCTTAGGCTGGGAACAGGACAAAAACTTTATGGGGAAGATGAGCCTTCAAAGTATAAATTAAGTGAATATCTAATGGCACTGATGAGTGTAATGTTTGGTAAGGATGAGGGGGCTGTGTGACCTTAAAGCTGGAATAGGATAAAGGCAGGAAGTAAGTTTGGAAAATCAAGTAGGACCCATCTCAAGAGAGTTTCAAATATGAGACCCAGGACATTGAACTTTATTCTTTTTCATTATGAGATGACTTCAAAAGATTTGACCCTAGTGCCTTTGAATTAAAAGAAAAAAGCGTAATGTTTAGAAGTTAAAATGCAGGGGCGCCTGGGTGGCTCAGTGGGTTAAAGCCTCTGCCTTCGGCTCAGGTCATGGTCCCAGGGTCCTGGGATCTAGCCCCACATCAGGCTCTCTGCTCAGCAGGGAGCCTGCTTCCTCCTCTCTCTCTCTGCCTGCCTCTCTGCCTACTTGTGATCTCTATCTGTCAAATAAATAAATTAAAAAAAAAAAAGTTAAAATGCACCCAGATGAGGAAATGTAAAGGCATTATATATTCAAGAATACATTATAAGTAACCACAAATATGAAAATATATTTAATCATGCTATTAAGAAAGAAGGAAGGAAAGAAAGGGGAAAAATGAAAGAAGGAGAGAGATGGGAAGAAAAAGAAAGAAAAGAGAGAAGGAAAGAGAGGTAAAGAGGGAGGGAGAGAAAGGAAAGGAAGGAGGAAGAAAGGAAGAAAGAGAAGAAATAAAAATTTATCAGGGAACCTGGGTGGCTCAGTCAGTTAAGGTCTGCCTTTGGCTCAGGTCTTGATCCCAGGGTCCTGGGATTGAGTCCCACATAGGGCTCCTTGCTCAGAGGGGAGCCTGCTTCTCCCTCTGCCTCTCAGTTTCTGTCTCTCATGAATAAAAACTAAGAAAAAAAATATTTATCAAAAGATTCATAAGACCAGGTTTAGCCAAAGGTATGGTCAAGCAAGCACCCTCATATACTTCTTTCTGAATGTAATTTCCTGGTGGAAACTAGAGCAATAAAGATTAACATTAAATTTGCATATTATTCAAATCAAGAATTTTAATTCGAAGAAATTATATTAAAATCCTTGGTAGATCAATGGAGATATATATATATATATATATATATATATATATATATATATATGACAAAATCGAAATGAGAAGAACACAGGCAATATATTTAAAATTGGGTTATTACATGGACGGGACTGGAAGAGATTATGCTGAGTGAAATAAGTCAAGCGGAGAGAGTCAATTATCATATGGTTTCACTTATTTGTGGAGCATAACAAATAGCATGGAGGACAAGGGGAGATGGAGAGGAGAAGGGAGTTGAGGGAAATTGGAAGGGGAGGTGAACCATGAGAGACTATGGACTCTGAAAAACGATCTGAGAATTTTGAAGGGGTGGGGGGTGGGAGGTTGGGGGCACCAGGTGGTGGGTATTGTAGAGGGCACGGATTGCATGGAGCACTGGGTGTGGTGCAAAAATAATGAATACTGTTATGCTGAAAAATAAAAAAATTAAAATTGGGTTATTAATTTAATAAATGATTTGAAAATCATTCAGTGGAATGCTACATAATACTTGAAAATAATGTGGCTATCTGTGCATTTTATATAACGATCAATATGATATATTGAATTTTAAAACTCAAAATTAAAGTTTGAAAGAATACATCCCAAACAATGAACACTGACTCTTAAGGGCTTGAGGAGTGACAGAATGAAATAATTTTTATTTTACTTTATACATGGTGGGGATTTGTGAATATTTTATAGCAAGAATTCATTTCATTTATAATCAACAAAACATGCACAGAAAATTTAGCTAAAAGAAAAGAAATCATTAAGGAATAAGTGAACTAGGCAGAAACTGATAACATGACTGACTAGAAAATAGCAGGGAAAAGAAGTAGGAAAAGACTTGGCTGTCAAAGTCCAGCTGATATGGAGGTAATTATCTAATGAACTTGAAAAGCAGAAACACCAATTTAGACAACTGAGGTAAAAATTTCACTAAAAAAACATGTCTGACTGATCTCTTTAGCAGATATCAATCTGCATATCAAATTATTCTATGGAGGAAATAAAATAGAAGTATTTGACTATGCAATAAGGGTAGTCTGAGTGTTAAGAACCCTGGAAATATCAAAATCTGAGTTTGCAGAATACTAATTTAGCCATTTGGATTCATATTACAAAAGGCACTCACTCTTTAGGAAAAAAGTCACCCTGGGGTTCTTTTAAATAGCAAGTATTTCTAATGTAGTTAAGAAGCAACTAAATTGACAGAATCTTCACTAACCAAAAGCTTGTCATTAGCACAGAAGCTACATGAAGAGGACTCATCTAGTTTCCCCATCCACACTTAATGTGGGTTTCCATTTGACTGTGACCCCATGAACCTGGTCAGACTGCTGTGGTAACCCTGATGGTTTGACCCATTAGTGCAAATAAAATGGAATGGTTGACATTTGTAGGTGAAATTGATCAATACACACAGACATTCTGAATAAATCAGCCTTTAAAACTCATAAAATCTTGTTTTGTAGTATTTTATATACTTGGGAAAAGCCTTTTTGTAGTGTACAGACTTTTAGAATTAGAAGGGCCTTTAACACTCCCATAGTTCAATCTCCTGATTTTTTAAATTTTTTTTTCATTTTCTTCATTTTATATCTTTAAGAAATAACCTGAAGGAGGTAGAAAACCTGTCCCAAGGCACCTTTTCCATATGTGGAAAATGGAGATTTAAAGAAATGTTCTTAAGTCCAATTCCAGCATCTTTTCCCACTAAACAATGTGTTACTTCATTTATTTTTTACAGTTACAGCTTTACTCTGACATAGGTAAAACAGAGAGTGTTTACTGATAGTTGCCACTAAGTAACTACTAGTTACTATAACTAAAGGACTTAATAAATCTTTGCCTGACCAGATGCACACACATGCACACTCATGCATATACCACAAAAGGAACAAAACAGAAAATCAAGTTCTCACTTGGTGATTTGGGTTTGTTTTTTCTCCCATTTATCCCTCTAATCTTCTTTAAAGAACTCACCCACTTCCAGGCCTCCAGCAATTGTCTATTTGTATCTAGATAATACTCAATTATTCATCTCCATCTCTAGTATCTCTCCTTAAGCTTGTTACGCATTTCCAATACTCTTCATGCTTCTTAACCAGTTCTGGAGAAATACTGAAGCCAACAGAGAGAGAGACAAGGAAAGAGAGTTCTGAGGTATCTGATTTCCTGGACTTATATTTGAAACGACCAAAGTCTGTCCTTCCTGGTCTGTACTTTGGTAAGTGAATTGGTACATACTGTTTTCATCTTTAGTTAAAGTTGGGTTTCTGCTGTTTACAGGATTGACTGTGACAGAGTATTATCTAATATAAACCTAAAACCGTGTAGCTCTGTATCTGATTCCAACTAGACAAGCAATAGGTAATAAGAATTTGCATGATACCGAGGTGGTCACATTATCTCTCATTCCACATGATTTTCTGCAATGTAACTTTGCAATTACTCCATCAAGAGATGGAGCTTTTCTCTTCACCCACTTGACTGTGGGTGATTTGTTTTGACAAATGGAATATGGTGGAAATATGTTGCTTCAGTTCTAAGCAGTCTTTAACTTTTAGGCAGCTTCTTCTTCCTACCACTTAGAAGTCAATCACCATGTAAAAAGTATGAGTACCCTGAGATCACCTTGCCTTGAGTAGCCCAACCCAGTGGAGTCCTCTTATGTTAGAATACTGAGATGCCACGTGAAGGGAGGGAAGAAGGGAAGGGAGGGAGGGAGGGAGGGAGAGAGGAGAGACAGAGAACACCAAGTAGCACTGAGCGTGCCAAGTAACATGACATGTGCCAAGCATGTGCATTAAGAAACCATCATCTTGAAAGTACCCTGCAGCCTCAGCTGTCCAAGTGGAGACCACATGGATCCAGAGACAAGCTGCCCTTTGGCATACCGAGTAAAGCCAAATGGCTGTGTTGTAGTCCAAAAAGTTAGAAAGTAATTTGTTACATAGAAATAGATAGACAGGACAAATAATGGGGGCAAAATCACATAAATAGGAAAATTCCAAAGAATGTCCAGAATATAAGGGAGAGACCCTCTCATTTCAATAAGGAACGTGAAAGACATTATAGGAATAAGTAGTATTATAGGAATAAAAATAGGATGGGATTGTTTTGAGAACGATCATGAAAAACAAAGTGGCATTGGTTTTACGGTGGACATAAGCTCTGAAGTTCTTGCTTGTGGAAGTAATGAGCATGATCTCAGCTAGGAGAGTTAAGAGGGCAAAGTCTGGAGCCATACACTTTCTCTCTGATCCTGCTCTGCCTCATACAATACTCTGACCTTAGAAAATTGCTTTCTCTCTCTGTATTTCAGTATAATCACCTGTAAAACAGGTATAACAATGTTACCTGTATCATCAGGTATCATAATGATTGAGTTAATATTTACATAGTGCTGAGGGCAGTCACCAGCATATATAGATGCATTACCTATGAATTGTTTAAATTATCTATGTATTGTTTAAATTAAAATCTCTGTTAACTGAATAAATAAAATATTTTAAAAAATTAATTAACCAAAAAAAGACTTATGCTCGTACCTCTGGAAACATAAGTAGAATCCATTCACTTGTTTCTGTTTTGTTTTGGGGAGGATGTTAAATGTAGGTTTTTTTTTTTTTTAATGTGGTAAAAATATATAGACATACAACTTACTTTAACCATTTTACATATATGATTCAGTGGCACTGAATGCATTGGCATTGCTCTTAACCATTACCACCATCCACTTGAAGAACTTTTTCATCATTACAAAGTGAAACTCTATACATATTAAACAATAACTCTTCTTTCTCCCCACTCCCCCCATCCCCAGTCCCTGGTAGCCTCTATTCTATTTTATTTCTTTCTTTCTCTAGGAATTTAAATCTTCTAAGTACCTCATAAGTGGAATCATGTAACATTTGCCCTTTTGTGTCTGTCTTACTTTACTTAGCATAATGTTTCAAGGTTCATCCATGTTGTAGCAGGTGCCAGAATTTCATTCCTTTAAAAGTTTGAATCTATTCCACTGTATATATACACCAAGCATGTTTATCCCTTCACCCATCAGTGGACATCTATATTGTTTCCAGCCTTTGGCCATTTTGAATAATTCTACTGTGCATATTGTACAAATGTCTGTTTCAGCCCCTGCTTTTAATTATCTTGGGAATACATCCAACATGGAATCATTGGATCCTAAGGTAATTATTTTTTTTTTAAGATTTAATTTATTTATTTGACAGATCACAAGTAGGCAGAGAGGCAGGCAAAGAGAGAGGGAAAGCAGGCTCCCCGCTGAGCAGAGAGCCCGATGCGGGGCTCGATCCCGGGACCCTGGGATCATGACCTAAGCCAAAGGCAGAGGATTAACCTACTGAGCCACCCAGGTGCCCCAATCCTAAGGTAATTCTATATTTAATTTTTTGAAGAACTGCCTCACTATCTTCCACAGTGGTTGCATAGCACCACACAAAGTTTCCATTTTCTTCTCATCAACATCTTCTCCAATACTTACTTTATTTCTTTTTCTTTTTCTTTTTCTTTTTTTCTTTTCTGGATAACAGTCATCCTAATGGGTGTGTGTGAAGTAAGCTTCAGTTGAGGTTTCTTATAATAGGTGATGACTAACTTGAGATTTTAAGAGGAAGTAAATGTTAGCTAGAAAGCAAGTGAGGAGGGTATTGGGAGTGTTCCTTCCAGAGTGCACAGCCTGTGGAAGGTCGTGAGACAGCTGAGAAGACAATGTATCATCAACTCATTAGGAAACAAAAGCTTCTTAGGGCCAGAGAGGGTGGTTTGGAAAGTGGTGAGAGAGAGAGATGGCGATATAAATGGAGGAAGATCCTGCAGAGCTATGCTTTATGGGTTTGTCTAAATCTTAGCCTTTATTTGTATTGAAGTCTTCATCTCTAGTACCTCAGAATGTATCTTTGTATGGAAGCAGGATTATTGCAGATATAATTAGGTAAGATGAAGTCATACTGCAGTAGGGTGGGTTTCTAAACCAGTTTATCTTTTGCTTATAAGAAGACAGCTGTGTGGAGACAGAGACACAACAAGAATACCATGCAATTATGGGGAGTTGGAGTGATGCATCTACAAGCCGAGGACCACTACAGATTGCTAGAGAGTCACCAGAATCTAGGAAGGGGCAAGGCAGTATTCTACAGGTTTCAGAGGATAGCATGGCTACCCTGCCAGTATCTTGCTTTCAAATGTTTGGCTTCCAGAACAGTGAGAACATTAATTTATGGTGTTCAAGTGACTCAGTTTGTGGTAGTTTGCTATGGGAGCTCTAGGAAATGAGTACACCATGTTACAAATAACGGGAGTTATCCTAGGAGAGATGGTGGACCAGTGGAGAGAATCAGAAGAGAGAAGAGCTGGAAAATAGATGAGCAGAATTGATGTGAGATGTTTAGTGAGACAAACACCAGCACTCAGGATAATAATAAAAGCAAAAAAAATATGATGATGATGATGATGATGATGGAATAAAAACAAGTACTTTGCAAACACTGAGATAAGCACTTAATGGTGAGTTATTTCATAAAACACACCTATAATGTAGCTACTATGTTCAATGTGGTATTCTTATAATGCAAGTGGGTCTTGAATTGTCCAAAGACAATTAGAGAATAGATGTTCAAAACAGGATTCTAACCAAAACAGTTGTTTTGTTTTTTTTCTACAGCCTGTGGTCTGAGCCACTTGGCTGTACTTATCTCAATCAGAAGGAACAGTGTGAGGGTGAGAAAGCAGACTAAGAAAGACATTTATATGGAGAAATCAAAAACTGTAAAGCTTAGATGATCAGGTAAAGGAGAAACAGACAGTCTCATTCACACAAACAAGAATGTTGAAATTTGGAGCAGGTGCAGGTCAATGAAGAAGGAAACCAAATTCTTTTTTGACAGGGACAGAAAATTTCATCATGTCCCCAGCCCTAAATGAGCTTGGTCATTTCCTCTCAGTGTTGCCTCCATCCTGTCTCAGCCACTCCATGAATGACGTGCAGCTGCTCTCCCTCCCCTGTGTTCCAGGAAAGCATCTGGAAATAAACAGCACTTAGCCCTGCTGTCGAGACAAAGGCATTGTTTCTTTAATAACATGTCTCTTTGGAAACCGTCTCCAGACCTACTTCAGAAGCCAGGCTGCGCTGACCCTAACATGATGTAGCTTATTCAGTTCTGCTGGGCAAAGGAGTATGTGGGAGCTGTGGTGGGCACAGCCTTCTCTCCTAAAAAGAAAGCAAATGGGATTTGGAGGTAACTTTTGGTGAGAGTCCCTTGAACTGCAATAGGCAGGTGCTTATTTAAGAAGGCAGTTGGTGAGGCCACAGTTTATTTAATGCAACTGTTCATATGTGTGTGTCTGCAACTATGCTGTCTGGAAACCCAGCAGAAGTGAATCACCACCCAACCAGTGTAATAATGAGAGAACTGGCAATTATCATTTTGTACTCTGAATTGACACCTGCTCATATTTACATCAGTTACAGTGGTGGGGGGGGTGTGACATTTATTTGCCACTGAGTGTATGCTTGGCATACTGTTATCTCACTTACTTACATATCCCACGTATATGTATCAGTTAGCAGCTGCTACAAAAAAAAAAAAAGTTATGAAACAATTAACCACAAAACCTCAAAGATAATACAAAATAAGTATTCATTTTGTAAGTCTAGAGTTACTTGGTCAGTTTTGCTGTTCTAAACCAAACATGGTAGGCCAACATGTGTTGGCCAGGCAACTATACAGATCTTAAGAGGACTTTCTCACATGCCTGGGGCCTTGGCTGGGATAAACGACTGATTCAGCTCTGTTCCACTTGTCTCATTCTCTAGCAGACTAGTCCAGGTACATTCTCATCAGGAAGGCTGAGGTAAGAAAGGAAGCTAAACACTTGAGCACATTTTAGAGTCTCTATTTGGTCACATTTGTTACTTCTTTATTAACCAAAGAAAGCCACAGGGTCAAGTCAAATGTCAGGGTGGCAGGATACAGCAAAGGGTATAGATATAGGGATGTCTTTAGTAGGGTCCATCTATGTAGTCAATCTACTATAACATACTTTTCCATCTAATTCCCATAAGAATTCTATGACCATTTTAGAAATGAAGAAGCTAAGGAGCTATTTAATGTCACATGTTATTCAAAATGGCAAAGCTATGAAGTTAGAAAGCTGGGACTTAAAGTTAAGATAACACTTGTCAGTTTGTTTTTGTTGGTTTGTCTGTTTTTATTACATTATGGGAACTAGACTCCAACAGAATGGGGGTAGAGACTCAGAGAAGTAAGGAATGCCATGGCAGCCCAGTAGTCTGTGACCCAGGGAGTGACAGAGAAAGGCCCATATTAGGAAGTCTGAGGCAGCTGTGGATGCAAGGAGTTAGGTAAAACACAGAAGGAATGTGGGACTTGGTTAGAAATTCAGCAAGAACCTATCTAGTATTGTTATTAAGGAAGCAACACAAAGGTTAGTGGAAGAAGACCCTCCAGGATTTAGGCAGATAAGAAACCACATAGCCAGGGGGTGCCTTTTTGGGTGGCTCAGTCAGTTAAGCATCTGCCTTCGGCTCAGGTCGTGATCCTGGAGTCCTGGGTTCAAGCCCCGTGTTGGGCTCCCTGCTCAGCGGAGAGTCTGCTCCCTCTCCATTTCAGGGGGAGTCTCTCCCCCTTCTCCTCTCACTCTTTCTCTCTTTCGCTCACTCTCTCTCAAATAAATAAATAAAATCTTAGAAAAGTAAAAGAAGCCACATAGCCAAGTGGTTGCAGCAAATCATGACAGGATTTCAAGTCAAGGAGATAATCAAACACTGGGCCAAGAAACCCAGCTTAAGACTAGTCATTAAGTTCCCATGCAATGCCTTTTGCATTGAATCCGACATTAACGTGGCCTGGGTTGACATCATTTTGGGCCGTTCTTCCAGTTATTCTCTCAGCAGCTTGATGTCAATGTGTCATGGCCTTTCTCACCTCCAGGCATTTATGTGTAATCTTCCTCATACCTGGGACACTTTTTCCTGACTTCTCACACCTTCTTTATATGGCTAACTCTTACACCTTTTTTTTTTTTTTTTTTTTAGTTTTTGGTTATACCAAACTAGTTAAATGTTGTCCGCACACTCTAAGACACTTCTAGAGCACTCTATATTTCTTCAGCATGACAGTCTTCATATTTGTATGTATTTGTTTCATTGTGTGTCTTCTCTTTAGAGTAAGGGTTAACTAACCTTTCCTTTGAAGAGCCACAAGTGCATATTACAGGCTTTGTGGGCTATGGAGTCCCCATTGTTACTACTATTCTATTGTTTTACTATTAAAGTGCAGAGGGAGCATTAACGATATGCAAATGAATGGGCATGTCTCTGTTCCAATAAAATTTCATTTATAGAAACAGGTAGTGGACTGGCTTTGATCCATGGGCCATGGTTTGCTGATTCTTGCCTGGAATGTGAGTTCCATAAGAGTTGGGACTTTGTCCAAGTTGTTCACCGCTGGGTTTCAGTAAGCAGAACAGAAATGGCACACAGTAAGTATAAAAAAATGTTTGTTGAATGAACTACGAAATATGATCTTACACCTGGGGCAAATCTTGGATATGTGGGGTGTCTGTGATGTAGAGAGTTCAACATTTGAATTCAAAACTTCAAATCACAACCTCACCAGACTGTAGAGCCAAGGCTACAGGATCATTTTTGAAACATGTTTGGTTCAGAAACTGAAGTGTATCTAGTTCTGTAGGTGACGCCCATCAAAAGGAAGATAAAGACTTGTAACCTTGGGTAGTCCAAATGTCTAATGATTTATTAGATTTGCATAACTACTATAAAAATTACCTCAGATTTGGAGGGTTTTCTCCCATAGTTCTCTCCTATGGTTTTATAGGTCAGAAGTCTGACATGGGGTCTCACTGGGTTAAAATCAAGGCGTCAATAAAGCTACCTTCCTGCCTGGATGCTCTAGGAGAGCATCTGTTTTGAGCTCACCATAGTCTTTGTTTCATGGCTTCCTTCTTCCATCTTCAAAGTCAACAATGTTGTATCTCTCTAACCATCTTTCCACAGACACAGCTCTTTCTTACCATAGTCAGGAAATGTTTTTTACTTTTAAAGATACATGTAGTTAGATTAGACCCAGATAAGAATCTGCTATTCAATTAAAGGGCATACTTTAGAAGTTTCCATAAATATATAATTATTAAAAGTATCTAACTTTCTAGACAGGCAGTTTTACAAAATTGGCTGCAATGAACACAAAGTGTTAAATGTTGACCTATTATATTCTTAATGCATTATACATGGTTCTGATTTTTTTCCAAACTTTACTGAGCTGTAATTGACATATAACTGCATAATTTTTTTCCACAAAGACAAAACAAGACTCACATTATGCATTTTGTTTTTGTTTTTAAATTCTTGGTTATTTCTGAACTTAGGAATTGCTTTAAGAATGTTTTTTTAGTCTCAAGTTTTTATTTAAATTCCAGTTAGTTAACACAGTGTAAGATTAGTTTAGGGAGTAGAATTTAGTGATTCATCATTTACATACAACACCCATCACTCATCACAACAAGTGCCCTCCTTATTGCCCATTACTCATTTAACCCATTCCCCTTCCCACTCCCCTACAACAACCCTCAGTTTGTTCTCTATAGGTAAGAGGCTGTTTTATGGTTTAACTCTTTTTTCCCCCACGTTCATCTTGTTTTGTTTCTTCAGTTCCACATATGAGTGAAATCATATAGTATTTCTCTTTCTCTGACTGACTTATTTTGCTTAGCATAATACACTTTAGCTCCATCCACATCATTGTGTATGACAAGATTCCATTCTTTTTATGGCTGACTGATATTCCATTGTATTGTGTGTGTATGTGTGCATGTATAAATGTATATAAACATATGTACATATATGTATACATATATACACACACATGTGTGTATACACACACACGTGCGCACACATGCACGTGCACACGCACACACACACGCACACACACACACACACATATGCATTCCACAACTTCTTTATCCATCATCAGTAAATGGACATTTTGGTTCTTTCCATAATTTGGCTGTTATTGATAATGCTGTGATAAACATCAGGGTGCATATGACCCTTCAAATCCATAGTTTTGTATCCTTTGGGTAAATGCCTAATAGTGTAATTGCTGGATTATAGGGTAGCCCTATTTCTAATTTTTTGGGAACCTCGATACTGTTTTCCACAGTGGCTGCCACAGTTTGCATTCCCATCAACAGTGTAAAAGGGTTCCCCCTTTTGCTACATCCTCACTGACTCTCTTGTCTTCCTGTGTTGTTAATTTTAGCTATTCTGACAGGTATGAGGTTATATCTCACTGTAGTTTTGATTTGTATTTCCCTGATGATGAGTGATGTTGAGCATCTTTTCATGTAACTTTGTGTAATTTTAAGGAGTACAAACTGTTGATTTGATATACTTATATATTGCAAAGTAATTGCCACTTGTAGCCTTAAATAACACCTCTATCCTGTGGCAGATTACCTTTCTTTTCTGTGGTGAGAACATTTAAGATCTATTGTCTTAGAACATTCAAGTATGGAGTACCATACTATTAACTGTAATCACCATGCTGTGCATTAGATTCCCCAGAACTTACTCATCTTATATCTGGAAGTGTATACTCTTTGACCAACATTTTCCCTTTCCTCCATCCCCCAGCCTCTGGAACCAACATTTTGTTTCCTCCATCTGAGTGTTTCTGTTTTATTTTTCTTGTTCATTTGTTTTGTTTTGGTTTTGGTTCCCATACATAAGTAAAAGCATACACGATTTGCCTTTTTCTGTGTGACCTATTTCACTTGGCCCAGTGCCATCAAGGACCATCTATGTTGTCCCAAATGGCAAGAATTTCTTTCTTTCTTATGGCTGAATACTATTCCATTGCATATATACCACATCTTTATCCATTTATTTGTCGATGGATATATAGGTTGTTTCGTATTTCAGCAACTGTGAATAATATTGCAATGAACTTGGGAGTGCATGTATCTCTTTGAGATCCTACTTCTACCTCCTTTGGCGATATACCAGAAGTAATATTGCTAGATCATATGGTAGTTGTAATTTTAACTTTCTGAGAACCACCATACTATTTCCCATGTTTGTATCAGTTTATATTTCCACAACAGTGCATAAGTATTCCCTTTTTTCCACATCCTCAACTTTTGTCTTTTTATAATAGCCATTATAATAGCTATTATGGTTTTGACTCACATCTCCTTAATTATTAATGATACCTTATTAGTGATACCTTTTCTTGTATCTGTTGGCCGTTTTACATCTTCTTTAGAAAAGTGCCTATTTAGTTCCCATGCCCATTTTTAAAATCAGAATTTTTTTTGCTATTCAATTATATGATTTTATATTTTGTATATTAACCCTTTATCAAATGTATGATTTGCAAACATTTTCTTCCCATTTTGTAGGATCCTTTTTCATTCTGTTGGCAGCTTCCTCTGTTGTACAGAATCTTTTTAAAATTTGATGTGGTCCCACTTGTTACTTTTTTATTCTTTTGTTGCTGTGCATTAATATAATATAGAAATTCATGTAGGAATAAGAGAGGAGAAAGGCCATTTGTAACTTAAATTCTAAAAGAGCTAGGATATTTTTCAATTAAGGAAAATCGGATTCAAACTTTAGTTCCTACCTTTATGATGACTGTGACTTTATTATCATCACTAGCCTGTGTGGCTTTCAGTATTTGCAACTGTAAAACGAAAATGATACTAATAATGATACTAATATTTACCTCACAGTTTTGTTATAAAAATTAAGGTCATGTCTGTTAAGTATTTAGCATCAAATAGTTGTCCAACAAATACTGGTTATTCTAATTACATGCTGTTGAAGGATACTGAGTACCAGGTTAGCAGAGGAGGCATCAAATTCAGATACTCAGATTTCTAAGGGGTAGCTTGAAGGTATTTGCATTGCAAAGGTAAGCCATGGAAGGAAAACGCTGAGAAAGTAGAGTAAGCACATTGATGAATAGTTCTAAGTAAAAGCAATTTCTGCCCGAGACCCTTAGGCTGTCTTCTCTCTCTTTGGGTGACTGTCAAATCCCAGAGATATGGCTTCTTATGGTAACAGATATAGAGACAAATTATGCTCTGGATAAGGTCGTGTTTTCCTTAACTACACTTGAAGTCCAGGTGGGTCAACTTACTATCAGAATGAAGCACAAGAAATCTTGATAAATTTAAAGCAGAAGACAGATTAGGGTATGAGAATGTGTGTGCCTGTACCTGTGTGCCCAAATGCATGCATATATGTATATAGAGTCCAAGTAAAACCAATTTATTCCTGGATGATAAATCCTACCCTATCTTTCCCTTCTAGTATTTATGAAGTCAACCAGGCACTTTTCCAATTCACTTCATTCTCCATTGCCCATTTATCCCAGATATTGAATCCTTGGGGGATCTCTAGAGAGCACCCACCGGTTGTGCTGATCGTGCCTAGGGCTGCACAACTGTCTATTAAGAACTTGATAGCATAAGCTCCTTTCAGATCCATTATGAAGTAGTTCTTTCTTCCCAATGACTTCTGGTAGCAACTGGCTTGAAGAAACAGCCTAGAAGAGGTATTAGCCAGTTTGTGAGATTTAAATTTGAAACAATAAAGGAAATGAAAGAAAACAAACAATAAAAAACTATTCCTGAGATAGAAAACTATGCTTTTAGTATATACTCTAAGAATTTGTCAAATCAATTAACACATTTTTATTTGTAATAGTTCTTTAAATTTCACGGTGTTTCCCTTACATACATAAACCAAACTAAAGAGCACAATAACCCTGACTTTAGGTGGAACTGATTTTCTCATACACATTTAATGAGTAACAAAAAAAATTACAATCGCATCTATCTAAATATCCAGACAGGACTTTGTGCTGGATTCCTTTATTTCTAAACTCACCCATACTCTTTGCGACTCCTTTGCAACTCAGACGGGCTAATAATTGCATATAGAATATTTAGGGACTAGTATTTATGAAAATGAGCTCAGAAGACAAAAGGTCAGGCTATGAAGTCCAAAGAAAATTTGAATACAGAGTACCTCCTTGGTAGAGATATTAATTGTAAAGTTTACAAAGTTCAACCCCCACACATTAACACTGGGGTAGATATTACTTAGCGTATTACAATTTTAATAAGACTGTTACTGACAATGTTATTTTAGGTTTTGGTAGTTTGGTGGAGTGTGTGTTTGTTTGTGTGTGTGTGTGTGTCCAGATGTTAAAAGTTAGTGTGATGGTTGGGAGGAAGGAAGGCTTATTCAAATCCTTAGAAATGCACCTATGCAAATGTGGTATGGGAGCCTGCTGTGACTATGGTGTCATGGAGGAGCAAAGTGCTGTGGTCTCCATGGTGGGAGGCAGTGAACTGAAAGAGTGATTTAGGGCCTGTTAACATAAATGAAAGGAGACAAGCCCGACCTATGTGCAGGAGCCTCTCCACAGAGTTTAGACAAGGCAAAGATGTTTCTTTTCTCTCTGTCATTCTCTCATTCTGCAGCCAGCAGATGAGTATTTCATAGTGAAATAATTCAAAGTGAAAGAACCCAAGGGTAATGCAGCAACAGTCATCGAACATTCCTTAAGCCATTTGATCTCACTGGAGTATCCACATGCCATATCTGCCTTTTTGCAGACAAATTCCATGCATTCGATTGGATTTAAATCTTTCATTCCATTCTGCCTTTTCCTGTCCCTAGATACTGATAGGATTATCTAGCATTGGGTAAAGCACAACCATAAGTTTTAAAATAGGCCCTTTCATAATCTGCATCAATGTCACAAGTCAGAACCTGATTTGCCCTACATTCAGAATCCCATATCCCATTATTCTTTAATGCCCAAGTAGTTGTATATAAAGATCTTGTAGTCATATGCTTTCTTCACAAAAGTTTGTTTTTTTTTAAATTGTATTGACATTTACTGAAACTTTAAAATAATGTTTCCCCAAAATACATGATATAAAATGTCACAAAATAGTAGGTTCTCAACAAACATCTTTGCCATAAATAATGTATTTAAATATATACTTTGTTTGACTTGCTCAGAAACTAAGCTCACAAGCTCAGAAACTAAGCTAGGAGTTAATTAATGGAGAAAAGCTTGAACATACAATAATCATGAAGAAACATTTAACCCAAAGGATGGAAATCAAATATTATATCTGTTTGCATTATCTAAAACATTTCCAGTTTTGGAAGGGGGAAAAAACAATGAATAATGCTGTCACATTCATTTAATGCTATAAAATGACATATCCTCTACTTTTAATCTTTGTATGCTTTCAGCTGGCTGTTATACATTCCAGACTGGTTCACGTGTTTGTAGAAATCAAATTCTGTTTGGATTCTTGGACAAGCAATTAATGCTTTGCCATACCCATAGAAAATCATATTCAGCACCATGGACAGAGCAGAATTGCTCCTTTCTGAACTACAGCTGTTTCTTGAAAAGTTTTCCCCCTGCTAAAACATCCAGACACACGTCTGTCTCTTAATTGCAGGAGGGGTTGTTACAAGACATCTTGAATTTTAACAACCTATTTTAAAATTAAGGAAAAGGACTAAAAGCAGACCAGGGAAACCTTAAGTACTTTTACAAGATACAAAAGTTGATATCACAGAAAGTATGCAAAGACCTTCAGAAACAAACATTGATGTTATACAAATGAACAAATGGGTACATAATTAAAAATCCTGATCCCCATAAAAAAAGAATTTCTTTTAGAGAAATTACTGCTTTTTGCAGTAATATATGTTTATTATTGTTTATTTAATTTTAGTAGGTGTTTACCTGTATTTCTTTTAGTTATGATGTTAATACATGACAACAGATTATTAGGAAAATATTATCAATTGAGGCAGCAGCTCATTTTATGAAAATAATACTGTAAGTTAAAACATGATAGTTTTTAGTTTTAGTAATTTCCTTTAGATAGTTTGTGCTTTTTACTTAAATTCAAAGTAATGTGATTTTATTTATTTTTTATTTTTTAAAAATTTTGTTTAAAGATTTTATTTGTTTATTTGACAGACAGAGATCACAAGTAGGCAGAGAGAGAGGCAGAGAGAGGAGGGGAAGCAGGATCCCTGCAGAGCAGAGATCCCAATGCCAGGTTTGATCTCAGGATCCTGGGAACATGACCCGAGCTGAAGGCAGAGGCTTTAACCCACTGAGCCACCCAGGCACCCCGGTAATGTGATTTTGTAAAGAGTAATTTTCATAGTGACAATAACAAAAAATAGAGAATATTGTTTGACTCATGTGCAAGATGTAGTACTATGTGCTTTCCTTGGTTTATCTCATTAAATTTTTATTTAACCATCAAATTTCTGGGGGCATATACTTATTTTTTCTGTAAGTCATACATGAGAACTGAGACTTGGATGTCTTACATAATGTGTCCAAAGTCAAACAGTTGTTACATGTGTATATATTTTTATGTATTTTAACATAGACTTTTGTCATAGTTAAAATCGGCCAAGGAGTGTTTTAAACAATTATAAGAATTAAAGGAACTATTTTGTTAGTATCATTATTATATCTATTTTACAGATGTGGAAATGGAGTTTTCCTGAAGTTAAAAATATGCATTTACCTGAAATCACACATTTACAAAATGATGAACTTGAGCTGGGAAACCAGAGGGTCTAACTTAACCACATTCTTCACCAACATTCTAAGCCTTTTGGAAAGGTTACTTTAACTATTAATCTCTAAAAAAGCCTCTATTTTTTTTTTAACTATTTACTGCTTACATCTATCCTGCATATCTGTTTTAATTCAAGGAACTATAATTCAAGTGCAATCTATAGGACAATCAGTGCAGTTTTTTTTTTTTTAAGATTTTATTTATTTATTTCTGAGAGAGAGAGAGAGAAGTGGGGGGAGGAGCAGAGGAAGAGGGACAAGCAGACTCTGTGCTGAGCATGGAGCCTTTCTCGGGACTTGATCCCATGACACTGAGACCATGACCTGAGCCAAAATCAAGAGTCAGATGCTCAACCAACTGAGTCACCCAGGTGCCCCACAATCAGTGCAGTTTTGCTTTCATCACAGGCATCCTTATCCACCATCAAAATTCAAACCCTCTAACCTGCTCTTACCCCACCACATGCAAACACACATACAATCACATATCTTATCATGTACTTTTGTTTATAATAATCTATGCTTCCTACTTTCTAAAATTTCTCTTGGCTCTTACTTCTATGCCAGTTTTTATCTTAACTCCATTATAAGTTTCCCTCTTTAAATCAAAGTTTCTCATAGAATGTTCCCTCACCTTCTTTTGTTTCTGAAACCAACTCTCCCATGACCACACTTCTTCTCTGAAGCCTGTTTATTATTTTTCACCTTATAGTCTCTGAGGTGATGTCACCATTCTCTAGCTTGTCTTTGCTTCTGTTACAAATCTTTCTTATGTTCTCTTATAAAGAGCTCTTCTTTGGCTCTCACAATTTCCAGCTGTACATTTTATTGATTTATGGATCCCTTTTAGTATCTTATATAAGTAACTGACCCATTCCTCCCAAAAATGTTTTTATAACAGTACTTGAGTTCCTAGTTACAAATACATAAGTCTCACAGTAACTGCTAAAATTCCTGGGTTTTAAGCACTCTTTACTACTCATTAATGTCATATGTTGAACACTATTTCATTGCACACATGATTTAGAACCTAGATTTTTCTTTTCCTCTGAACTCCACCCCTCACCTTTAGTCTCCGTTAACTCACCAGTACAACCATACTACACTCAGCATTTCTCAAATCTCCTCGAATCAACAGTCTTCAAAGTCACTTTTTTAAATAACCCATATTAGAACATACTGTTTGTTATCCAACAATATCAACATCAAATATTTATTGTTCTCCAGTTCTGGATGGGAGATGTAATAATAGCATTTATTGATACAATATGATAGATACTATACTAAGCAGCTTATGTCTGTTAACTCTTAATCCTCATCATGATACTATTAATATTTCTTTTTTTTTAATAAAGTAAGCCAAGATCGGTTAAATTACCTATCCAAGTTTATATTCCTACATAAAGGATGGAAGCTAGGACTTAAATAAAGAAAAATGTGACTGTGGGGCCCTTGGTCTCAACTATATCAGTGTTCTACAAGTTTTATGGTCCAATAAGAAATTCATGTAAATAGAGGGCTCAATTGTACTAGATAAATAAACAGTCAAATTGCCTTTTGATGTAGTTGTGTAGTGTTATGCCTAACACAGAGCCTGAAATATAGAAAATAGCCATAAATATTACTTATCTTTCTTTCTATATTCTTCAGGGTGACTTTACATAAGGATTATTCAAAAAGAAAAAAGGAGCTAGCAGCAACTGTTTAGACACCGAAGGATAGATTTTAAGTGTCTAAAGGTTTTAGATGTGCATATTTTAGATCTTCAGCTCTACGTGCAGAGATTTATACACAATATATCATATCTACACAAGATTGAAATTTCTCATCCAAGCTCCATTTGTTGAGAACCTGAAACCCTGAAAATGTTTCCTTTGACAAAATCCCAACAGCTCTTAAATCATCCATCTTCAAGGAAAGTGAAGGAGAAGGAATGCATTGGAGGCATCAAGGAGAAATATCATTTTGAGAGACAGAACCCCCAGGGAAATTGGGCTGTTCTGCTAAAATGAGTTTATCAGCCCCTTGTGATGCCCCCTTGCTAACACCATGTATTGTTTACTCTGTTCTTTTATTCCTTGTCCCTGGGAGGAAATTTGGTATTGTGCTTGCCTTTTAAATGATTTCAAAACTTTTATTCACTACCCACTCATAACTGTTCTACCTACCACTGCCTGATCTGCCATCTCTAAGCACTACTTTACACTGGCACTTTTTTTTTTTCTTGCCTCCCATGACGACTCTCAAATTTCCCAGAATATTTGCAGAAAACAAAGATACTTAACCTGGCATTCAGAGCTCTGAAAAACAGAAGATTCTCTATATTTCTCAGTTGCTCTAATATTTACAGAATGTAAATTTACCATAGAAAAAAGATTTGCTTATTCATTTATTTCCATTTTTTTACATTGTTTAATCAAATTACCAAAGATGTAAGGCTTTTTTTTTCCCCTCCTGCTTACATTCTCTTTCTTAAAATCTCCTGACTATCTTGACTCTGATGGCTTAGAAATTGATATCCATACCCTCAATACATTACTCTGAATTACAAATGCATCTATATCACTGCCTTATCCGTATGTCCACTTCTATGAGACTTGCTGTTTGACCTAAGATAGGTTACTCCAATTCTCTGTTTCCTCATTTGCCAAATGGGGATATTGGTCACATCTCTGTTGTGACCAGTTGTTCTAAAGACTAAAACAGCCAAGATCTATAAAATGCATATAAGAGGGTCTGATACATAATGAGTGATATGTAAGTGTTATTACTTTTGCTATTTTCATGTGTAACCTTGCAGGTGGACTTGGCCATCCATCCCCCAAAACAAACACAAGCATCTTTCTTCCCCAGTCTTTTTTTAAAATGTAAACAATATTTCCTACACTCCGTTTCTCAGACCAAAACTTAGACACTATCTTGATTTTTCATTTTCCTCCCATCCAACATCTATTTTGTCACAAACTGCTGTCTATTATGACTCAGAAAAATGTCTCTGTTTACTTTTGTTTTCCACTTCTACCACCATATAAAAGTCAACGCCATCTCTCACCTGGACCACTACAGGGACTTACTAACAGATTTCTCTGCTTCTCCTCTCTCCATTTCTATTCATGAAATAGCCAGAATGATCCTTTAAAATGTAAATTTAGGAAATTTACCCACAGTTTCTCATTGTTTCTAGAATAAAAACCGTACATTTTACCATGACTTAGAGAATATTCATAATTTGCTTCTGTGTTACCTCCAAATTCGTTTGATACCATTTTCTCTGAATCTCATTGGATCCTAAACTCATTAATACCCTTTCTCTCCCCACAACATTAAAGGTCTCTCTTATATCAGAGACGTTGAATATGATGTTTCGTTTGTTTGGAAAGTTACCTTACCCACTTTTTTGATAATTTTTTTTAAAGATTTTATTTATTTATTTGACAGAGAGAGATCACAAGTAGACGGAGAGGCAGGCAGAGAGAGAGAGAGAGAGAGGGAAGTAGGCTCCCTGCTGAGCAGAGAGCCCGATGCGGGACTCGATCCCAGAACCCTGAGATCATGACCTGAGCCGAAGGCAGTGGTTTAACCCACTGAGCCACTCAGGCGCCCCTGATAATGTTTTTTTGATAATGTTTTCATAATGGCCTGATTATATGAACTACACAGTTACACTCAAACCTTATAAATTGCCACATCAGAGAGAATTTAGCTGATCATTCTGTTTAAAGTGGGCTCTCCCTGTTATGCTCTATCTCATCATGTTAACTCTTGTTTTCATAGAACATAGAGCAGTTGTAATGATCTTACTGATTTATAATGTACCTTTTAATGTATATCTTCCCCTTTATTTTTATCTATTATTTTTCACTTTCTGCCTTCCCCTTTAGAATGTAGGATCCATTAGGGCAGAAGTCTTGTCTGTCTTATTCACTGCTGCATCCCCATCCTCTTGTTCTCAATATTTGTTGAGTAAATGAAAGACTGATGTTACCTTTTCCTTTGAACGTCTTCTATGCCATTGAACTGGGGAAATAATTTCTTTTTTTACTATTTATTTATTTATTTATTCAAGAGAGAGAACACTAGAGAGAGAGCAAACTTGAGTGGAGATCAGAGAGAGAGGGAGAAGCAGGCTTCCCACCAAGCAGTGAGCCCAGTGTGGGGCTGGATCCCAGACCCTGGGATCATGACCTGAGCTGAAGGCAGATGCTTAACTGACTAAGCCATCCAGGTGCCCCAAAATAATTTCTTATAATGTGTGATGCCTTGAAATTTACCTCAATTTTAACTTGTTTAAGTTCTTATTCCTCTTCTAGATTCTAAGGCTCCTGATAAACACATGGCCACCTCCATCATAATGCTCAGTAAATGATTAGTCAGTGAGTGGATGACCCATATTTGGAATACAGTAGATTATCCAAGCATTCATTTAATCAACATTTATTAAATGCACTAAATGTTAAGCAAACCCTAAGTCCTAGAGAAGTAAGAATGTTTAAGACAGGCCTGGTTTCTGCCTGTATCATGGAGCTCATAACTTACATTGGGGTTTCTCAACTATTAATGCTATTGTCATTTGGGGCTGGAGAACTCTTTGTTGTGGAAGGCTATCTTGTACATTGTAGGATATTTAACACCATCCCTGGCCTCTCCGCGCTAGATGTCTATAATATGCCTCCTGCTTCTCAGTTTTTACAACCAAAAGTAGCTACAACCTTTTTCAAACATCCCCTGAAGGGCAAAAGTCACCTCTGGTTGATAATCACTGGGCTAGTGACAGACAGATGTGGCTATGTATGCAGATACACACGTAACTACAAATAATCATCAGTGCTATGGGGGAAAAAAGTGAAAGCTGAAATGTTAGAAGGCAGATGGGAAGACTGGTTAAAATTAGTGGATACAGGTTGTCAATGGATGAGATAGATGTTACTGATAATAAAGTGATAGTTAGGCTTTGTCCTATAGGATGAGGACATGTAAAGGATTGCAGGAAGGTCAGGCAGAAGGAATAACACATAGAGGCCCTGAAGCATGAGAGTGGTTTATGCAAAGAGCTGGTACCCAGAAACTGGGATACAAAGTAGCTTGTAAGGGAGTTGGAAGTTAGATAGAACCAAGGTTGTGCAGGGTACTGTGAGCCATTATTAATTTAGGATTTGATCCTCAGGTTAATGGAAAGAAATTAGAGTTTTAAGCAGCAGGGGTGAAACAGGGGAATCCAACACAGGACTGGATTTCTATAAATCATATTTTGTGGCTGCATAATGGAAAAGGAGGCTAGTACTGGAATTAGGGTAAAAGATAATGGTGATTTAATCTGGAGGGTTGGTGTTGGATATAGAGAAAAAGTGGATGTCTGATAAAATTGCCTTGCTTGTATGGATGAAGAATTGCACGGATCTGTAAAATTCTCAAGGGAAAATGCCACCTAATGTGAAAATATCTGGTGCTGGGAATACAAAGGGAATGTTTTCTTTAGGAAGCTGTGGAGCTTATTTATCAACTTTCCTGCTTTGTCTCTTTCACACTCAGTCCAGCTCCTGAATCAGCCCAAAGGTTTTTCTCTTGCAAGCACCACAGATGGTTCCCTCTCTTCCTCCCCTCCGAAGAGGCCACTTCTTTCTCCCCTAGGTGTGAGCATGTGGGTGTGCTCAGTTTGGAGAGTGGGGAACAAGTCAAGCAGAACAGGTCCCAGAGTCTAGGGACCTGAAACACAAATGATTACAGGGAAAATTGTGGGTTGCTTCCTTTGGCCATCCACCTGCTTTGAGTGGTGCAGTTAATTAGCAATGCGAGCACAAGCTGACAGCTTTGGCAGGGAGCAGTAATGCAGTGGGAGGTGAGGGAAGGCAGTCTTGCTGGGAAGTTGTTCCTGATTTATAAATACACCTGATTATTATGGTGATGCCCATTTGTGATTTTGTAGTTAAGGATCTGTCAGTTGTCCTCATCCAAACCCCTAACACAAATAGAAGAAATTCATTCCAGCTCCAGACTCAGCCTACAAACCAAGTTTTGTTTTCAAACATTAAAAAAAAAAAAATCTATTAGCTACACATTCACAAGGAAATAAGGACAAGTTATCAAATGAGTTGAACTAAAGATTATTTGTTTTCTTGTTTCTTTTATTATAGACCACAGTGTGTTTTCACAGGAATGTATGATAACAGTCAACTGCTTCGGCTTTCTTGTTAAAAAAAAAAAATGGGTACAGTAAGGTACACTACTGAGAGTTTAGAAAATGCTTTCACTCATTTATATATTCATCTAACAGTCATTTATTGAACAGTTACTTAGCTCTGGGCACTGGGCCAGGAAAGGGGCAGATAGAATGCAAACAAAGGCAATGTTGTTAGGGAGTAGCTTAAAAGTTGGAGGGGCACAAATTTAACCATTACATCCATAGAAAAAACAAAAAACAGAGAAAAACATGTGAAACACAGGAATCGAATGTGTCTAAAATATGGTGAATTATGTTAGAGAGGAAAGTGAGTGACTGGCACTGATGGGCATCCCAAAAGAGGAAAAACTGAAACCTATTAATAATAATAATAGTAAGGAAGGATTTAAATCTTCAGCCTGTTTTGATAAAGAAATTTAACCATTCCTTTGCAGCTGTGAAGTAAAAGTCATGATGGAGTGGAAATGGGCAAGGAACTTAAGCAGGACAGAATTCAGGTCTCCCCTTTCAGTGTCCCCAAGAAACAGAGATCAAATTTCTTTATTTCCTTAAGTATAACCCTGCCAAACCCTGGAAGGAGGGGGAAACTATGTTAGCCGTTACTAATTATTTGAACTTGATTTATATCCAGAAAATGTCTGCTGTGCCAGCAAGGGCAATTTTGAGAAACATTTTAAAGACAAAAATAAGATTTTTTAATTAATAAAAGTGGTATTTTCAAGAAGACTTTTGAAGCTAAGGAGGGACGTGTAAGAAGTCTAAATACCAGGGAAGTGTTCAGAATGGAGAAAATAGACCCCAGTTGTCTATTTTCTCAACTGTCAGTTTCCCAGTTCAAGCATGGCTGCCCGTGAAAAAATGAGCACAGAGGCTGGGACAGAAATTTCTGGAAAGTCTATTTGTGATCTGAGCTTAGCTTCTCTATGGGCTCAACATCCTTGTCAGCTGGGGTCTCCTTTCTCATGAGACTAGTATGTTGGGCACTCAAAACTCTGCTTCTTTTTTAGCTATATATTTGGTC
Organism: Lutra lutra; assembly: GCF_902655055.1. Lineage (NCBI taxonomy): Eukaryota > Metazoa > Chordata > Mammalia > Carnivora > Mustelidae > Lutra > Lutra lutra. The sequence continues at coordinate 80,130,670 of NC_062290.1, forward strand.
CTCCCATATGAACACCTCATTCAATTAATATCAATCATCTTTACTATCTACAGACAAGAAGGAAAATGATACCTTAATCTTATCTGATAAATGCCACCTTAATCTTATCTGATAAAGATGTTTCCCTTTAGGCCCTCAAAGATGACAACAGATTAAGGGGAAACTCTGTACCTGACTTGGGGGAAAGCTCTCCCACACTTGAACTCAGGAACCAGGAATTTGAACCAAGCATGGGAGAGTACCTAACACAGTGGGGAAATTTATAATTATTGCACTATTAACGTCAGTCAAGCTCTTATGGTAAGGCATAGCACTCATTGTTACATGCATTACCTTATTTAATAGTTTGAGCTCCTTTTTTGCCCTAATTATATATTTAAGAAAACTGAGAAGAAATTTTCTCAAGGTCATATAACTACTTAGTAGTAGATAATTCACATTGACTGTTCAGATTCAACACCAACATTTTTTTTACATATTTCTTTGCCTTCTAGCATCATTATATCTCCCTTGTAAAATAAGAAAAATGAATACCCTCGTGTCTACTTCCTTAGTCTTTGTTATAAGGGCTTCTCTTTTTCTAGAGCAGTATTTCCCCAAAATATGTTCCTTAAAACATTTACTCAAGGGTCACCTGGGTGGCTTAGTTGTTAAACATCTGCCTTCGGCTCAGGTCATGATCCCAGAGTCCTAGGATTGAGCCCCGCATCGGGCTCCCTGCTCAGTGGGAAGCCTGCTTCTCCCTCTCCCACTCCCCCTGCTTGTGTTCCCTCTCTTGCTGTCTCTATTTCTGTCGAATAAATTTTTAAAAATACTTTTCTCAAATGGGTATTGATAACCATTCTTTTTGAGGTTAGAGTGGGTAAAAATGTGTCTGTGATAAAGGAAGTTTAAAACAGGGTGGAGTAAGGATTCACATTTTTGTCATAGCAGAATTCCTCAGAACATCTAAAATTCTAAAGTGGATTGAACATCTAATCTATAGGTGAGACAGACGCTGAGAATTTAAAATGTAGCATTAGCAAACCTATTTGAGTCCACAAAATCCTTTATAAAAAATAATTTTGTGTACTTATAACATTTATTTGCTCTAGAATACATCTTGGGACAGACTAACAGAAAAGACCAAGCCACATTCATGAGCACAGCCTATACCCACTCTTCTCTCAAACTCCAGCCCCTGCCAACTTCGCTTATCTAATCCTTTACTACCCATACAAATACACATATCTATTACTCCCAAACCTCCCCAACATAGACACACACACACAGGACCTCTGAATTCCTTGAAGACATGAGTCCGTTTAGCATGCCCAAATGTTCTCACAAAAATGCAACCTCCTCCTAGACTACCTTTCAACCTGCAGTCACTACCTCAGTAACAAGTATGTATTCAACTTCCCATGACTCTGCTCAGCTGTCACTTTCTCTTGAGAGAAATTTCTAAGAAAATCTTACAACACTACTTCAGTCCTTCCCAGTGTGCATTTTTTTTTTTTAATCTTAGTAACAGACCAGTGAAGATTTTTAACTCTGTTGGGAATTAGGGGTTTTGATTGGTGTCGGAGTTCTCTGGGGGTCTTGGTCCAGAGTCTACATAAATTCCAGAAAGTAGTTTCTACATGTAAAGGCACTAGAACATTAGAAGTACTAGGGATGCAAGTGAAGTCTAACTAGAATCTCATTTTCTCATTGCCATCAAACACGGGACACTTTTTATAACCCTTTAACCCACCTAATATGATCATAGCTGACCTATTCCCCAAATTTAATCTTATCCACATAACCTTGTCCCCAGCTTAGTGCTATTCCAGACATTATATCACCAAACCAATCCCAGCCTTATAACCCATTGGCCCATTAATATACTTCTAATCATTCATTTATAAAACATAACCCACCCAAACAACCCTATAACCTTTTTAATGGATTCAGAACCAGCCAATTACCAAACTTGATCTCATCTGCATAGTTCCCATCACCTCTTAATGAGCTCTAACTGGCCCTGTAAATTTCAGCATTAACAAAAGGCTATTCCATTCAATTTGTGGCCTTTTACTTGATTTTTTAAACATCAAATACTACACCGTTTTTTTTTTTAAAGTCCATTTTTCCCAACTCATCTAATTCTCTTTTTTTCCTGCTTGATAAAATTGGAATATTCCCTAATATTATAGTTCATTATCTTTCCCAAAAGGATCTGAGAAGAGATGCATAAAATACATATATTTTCAGGGTCCACCACTACATTTATACTGTCCATTGGACCTAATGGAGGTTTTCTCACATGTGACTGGGACAGACCCGGGATTATTTATTTCAGTGGATTTTCATTTAAACAACAACAACAACAACAATAACCTATGTTAGGGTTACATGTAGACCTGTGGGCCTTTCCATATGAGGTTAGATGGAACTGACCTCAGAACATTCCATGAGAAATATCCGCTCTGCTGAGCTACCATAACAAACCAGATAGAATTAAGAAAAAGGGAAGAAAAGGAAGGGTACATATGAAGCAGATGGCTATTTCTCTGCAATTTGCATTAAAACTATGGATTTGCACTTATGAGGATGGGGGTTGCAGGGTTGCATGTACTTTTTTTTTTTTTTTAATCCATGTGGCAAATGTTTGCTAAGTGCTTATTATGTTGCTGGGGCTTTGTAGGCAGAGAGTTCGCACTAACCTTAAATCCATGGCAGATCTTTATCACTTGACTGTGTTTGGATTTTGTGGGAGTATATGTTCATCTGTGTAAATATCTGATTATTTGATTAGATACATAATTGTGTATAGTAAATTAACATATATAAAACTCAGTGATGCAGCAAGTACCTATCAAGGGCTATATGCCAACGAGCATTCTCAGCACCCGGAAAATAAGGTATTATTCTTCTCACTATAGAGCACAATAAACTTGCTCAAGATTTCACAAGTAGCTGAGGCAGTGTTTGAAACCATGTCTCTTTGACTTAAAAGCCCAAGTTCTTTCTCTCCTATCACACTACCTGCCAAGCAGAGTCATTTCAGAGATGTTAGCTTATCTATCCCAAATTCTTTATATTCTCAGTGAGGAAATTAAGGTCAGAGAAGAGAGATGATTTGCCCTAAGCTTCATCTATAAAATTACACAATCCAGAGAAAGATGGTTTCCACTAGGAAAGAAGATGGCTGTCCCTATAAACACAGCATCCAGGCAATTCAGATCCACTGTGTCCACAAGTACAAGATGAGAGAACGAATACCTTGTTGTCCAACCCCAGCAAATGGCCCTTCTGGCATTGATTCACTGAGGCATGGGCCTCCTGGGGGATGAATGCATTGTTCATCCTGCTGGCCCAGCCACATTATGCTTATGGAGATGAAGAACCACATATCAAAATTAGCATTTGTGCAAATGATCACACAATTCCTTCAGACCTGCTGTGTCCCCTTAATAGGCCCATCTTTCAATTATGAAGTGCCAATCAGTCAGTGTTCTTCTATAATCTCGTTATTTTTGTTATGTTGACATTACAGAAGGACTTTTCTTTTCCTTTCACTTGAAACCAGGCCCTTCAGTATGAGATGGTTATTGAATCGATAGAGGGAAAAAAACTGACATTTTTAATTCTTATATCTTAGACTCAGAACATCTTTGATATGTTTAGGAGTAAGAGTTAAAACATCCACATTTAAGACTTTACCTCCTCGGGCATATCCGATTTAGAAATCGGGTAGCTCACCTTTCTCTCTATGTCATTTACCTGTTCTGCCACTTCCTGAACAGGTCATCACACAGACTTGGCTTGGTCAGATCTCAATATGAATATCTCATAAGGCAGTGCCGTTCCTCAGCAGCATTCACCACAAGGTCATCTCTTCTTGAATCAAAATTGGAAACCTCAATCTTCTGTCTGTTGTTTTTCTTCTATGCCTATGGAAAGAAATACAAGCACTCTTACATCAAAAAGCACTTAAAATATGTAGTGGTAACCATAACCCCATTGCTCACACACAGTAAGCAAATTTAGTGATTTTTTTTCTCTATTAAATGACCTTTGCACTCAGTACACTTATGGCATGACACATACTTACGTAAAATCAAACAGATTACCAAAGTATCTTGTGCGTGTGAATCAGTGTATGCATGTGGGTAGTCTAGAAAAGGTAATCAGTTGCCTGCGGCCACCATTCTTTAACCAGATGCCATCAGGTAATGCTCTAGTTAACTTGGAAGGATATGTAATTGTATTACAATTAGACAGTGTCTAACTTTTTTTTTTATTAAATTTTGAAGTCTTTTCAAATTTACAGAAATTTGCAACAATAGTACAAAGACTTTTGTACTGAAGCCCTTGGGATTGAGTTATGGACATGATGTCCCATCACCCTAAACATTTAGTTTTTATAAGTCCAAAGAACATGGACATTCTCTAACATAACATAACATAACATAACATAACATAACATAACATAACATAACATAACATAAAACAACTGCCAAAATTAAAAAAAAGAAAACCTAACACTGACATATAACTTACTTTACAATCCCCTTCTAAATATCTTTAATTTCCATAAATGTCCTGTAGAGCAAAAATGGCTAATATAGACTCATGTGTCACATTTAATTGTCATAAATTTTTAGTAGCCTTCAATCAACATTAGTTCCTCAGCCTTTTCTTATCTTTAATGACCCTGATGCTTTTGAATATCACAGGCTGATAATTTTACATTTTATAGAATGTCATTCAATTTGGATTTGATGTTTCCTTAGGATTAGATTTAGATTATAGATTTTTGGCAATGACATAAAATTGTTATTTTTGTCTTCTCATAGAATCCTATCAAGTGATTCATAATTTCAGTTTGTCCCACTAGTGATGATGTTAACTTTGATCACCTGGTTTAGGTTGTGTCTGTAGGATTTTTCTACTGTAAAATTACTTCCTTAAGTATGATATGGGAGTTATTTTGAGACTAGGCAAGTATTCTATTCCTTATGTTCACCCACTGGCTTCAGCATCCATTAATGTTAGTTGGAGAAATTAATTATTCCTCTGGCTGACAAGTAGTGATTTTTCTATCACTGTTTTTCCTTCTCCATTTATTAGGTGGCATTCTAGTGGAAGGAAAGGTGTTTTATTCTTCCTGTTTATTTATTTGTATTACAATGGACTCGTGGGTGCTTATTTATTTAGTGGGTTATAATCCAGTAATATCTCTGTTTAATTTGATGTCTAGCTTATTCCAGTGGGAGATCCTACTGGCTGATTTCTGTGTCCTTTTTACAGGTCCACAGTATTCTTTGCATTTACATTATTTCTGGCACACCAAGCTGTATCAGGCTTATCTTGAACTTACCCTCTCACAACCCTGAAATCAGACATTTCTCTGAGGATCCCAGGTTCCTTTTAGTGGAGAATGTCTTTATTTTTTATTTACTTATTCATTTTTAAAGATTTTACTTATTTGACAGAGAGATAGAGAGAGCAGCAGAGGGAGAGGGAGAAGCAGACTCCCCACTGAGCAGGGATCCTGATGTAGGACTCAATTCTAGGACCCTAAGATCATGACCTGAGCCACAAGGAGATGCTTAACTGACTGAGCTACCCAGGGACCCAGGGGAGAATGTTTTTAGAGACACAGTTTTGGGTCCTGGATGTGTTCATTCATCTGGAGTGTCACTGTCCTGGGGTCTTCTCAGTGGACAGACCCCTGAGATCGAGTGTGTGTGTGTGTGTGTGTGTGTGTGTGTGTGTGTGTGTAAAACTACTTAGGCACACCTACATACTGCCTCCAGCCACCCTCCCCAGAAACTCTCCTCACCCATTAAGTCTCCAGTACATCTATTAGGCACTGACCTCCTTTTCTAAGGATTGCAAACCTTTATCCATCTCACCTAATGGCTTTTGTACTAAATGATTTAGGAGGAAACAGATGAAGGAAAATAGAAAAAAGGAAGGAAGGAACACAGGCAGGCAAGCTGTCATATTCAAGTTTAATTTTTCTAAAATGTCTTGAAGAGACATTTGAAGAGTTTCTGGCAAAATAAAGTGGGGCCAAATAACTCAATATTTACATGCTGAACTTGAGGATTTAAAAATAATCATTGTTATGGTTTATATCAAACTTTAAACTGCCATCATATTTATTTCATATGGCCTAATCTGAAAATAATAAATTTGATATCTCTGTGAAGTTTGCTCTTACTGAACTTCCTTTTGGAAACAACTTATATTCTCCAGTACCACTCTTAAAGCGTAGCACCAAAGACTGTGTGTATGCATGTGTATCTCTCTAGGAAATGAGTAATATGTTGCAATTATAATAGTAACAACTTCACACATGAGCACACACCTTTCTAACAATACCACTAAGTACTGTATTGTCAGCTTTATATATGTAACAGAAAGGCAATTTTGACGGAGGCATATTCTGAAAGGAGGGTCTAGACGAAGAAGCCAACATTTTGAAATAATGAATGACAACCCGACACCTTCTCAACCCTTATCTCTCATTACGGGTATAACACTGTCATCAAGTGGAGAGTGAGGAGTTTCGGAAATAGCTGTGCATGCTTTAAGTCTTACATTTTTTTCTAGGGTACAGCTGGAGAGGGCGTCCCTGTGCACTTCACATCAGTACATGAGACTTCAGGGAAACCATTTGAAGAGCTTATTGAATGTCCCTTTGTGTTACCTAATTCTGAGTCATACCTCAGTCAGACCCCAAACCACAACTATAATTTGGGAAATAACCACTCTCCCCATTTAGTAGAATAAAGGATATATGACCTTTACTGCAAATCAGATATGGGTCATGGCACAAAGACCATGGTTTGGACTAGAATTGTCTAGAATTGTCCAACAGGTTTGCATGGAAGGAGAGGCATGAAGTCCCTGAAAGAGCTGAAGACTATGGACTGAGGAGCAAAAGGTAAATTGTCATAGAGATGAAAATCGAGATGATAGAAACTCAGAATTAGGGGAAGTAGTGCCAAAAGAGCTCACAGGGGACATGGGTAGCATTATACATCTGTCACGTGCACACAGCACTGATGCTAGGTCTCCAGCCATACCACTCATGGAGGAACTTTCCTGGTTTCTCCCTTGCCTCTTCGTCACCTTTGCTCCAATTACAGAGTGTTTAGAAGGCAGAATAAAGGGAGAGGAGCAGATGCCTATCTACGTACATGTTTGCCCCTATAGGGTGTGAGACTGAAGCAAGCCTGGAAGAGGAAGGGAGTGGAAAGTTTTCAATTTATATCTGGAATATTTATTCCAGGTTGTGAAAATTATATGGCACAGGGCACATGAATTATTAAAATGAAGCAGAGGTTTATAACTGTGTTACCTTAGAACTTTTTCTGTCATGACCAGAGTAGATAAGGTGCCTGTCTGAGGGCAGGGAAAGCAATTGGTGTGCTAGAATGGATTGGAAGTTGCTTTATAATTACACCTTGTACCACATACTTGATCAATGAAGATTATATATGCATTATATCATTGAATCATCACAGAAACAACCCAGTTTTATAGATGAGGCAAATGGCTCAGAAAGGCAAATAGCTTTTATTCAGAGTCACACAGGTCTTTAGACAGAACAGAGATTTGAATTTATGTTTAACCGGTGCTTAAGCCCAGATGTGTAACTACTGGGAGCCCTGTGAATTTGTGTCATCCACACACTGGTAAAAATGATTTGGTCACTTTATTAAATGTCTAAACGAAAACTTGAGACAGAAATTCATGAGGCTTAAGCCCTTGAGAGGCTGAGAAAGTCCTTTCTTTCTATGAACAGAAAACAAACAACAAAAACAAGTGAAAAACTATTTATAAAACCTACTAAATAAGGAAATATTTAACTTTAAAGCTGCTATATTGTACTATATTGCATTGTTTAAATCCAGAGGTCTTTTTTTTTTTTTAAAGATTTTATTTATTTATTTGACAGAGAGAGATCACAAGTAGACGGAGAGGCAGGCAGAGAGAGAGAGAGAGAGGGAAGCAGGCACCCTAAATCCAGAGGTCTTAAAGAAAAAGCATCATTGAAAGCTACATGCACCACCTCCTTATTACTCCCCAATTACATTAACAAACAACCACCATGAAAAACAACTGAGCATTTATCCTCTACTCAAACTAGAGTCATGTTTTCAGTAGCCTATTCTCGTCATTTAATTTTTACCTCTGTAGACCTATCTTCCTTTCCTCCCTTCCTTCCTCCCTCCCTTCTTCCCTCCCTCCTTTCATTTGCCTGCCTGCCTTCCTTCCTCTTACTTTCCCCAAATCCATCCCCATGCAGTACAAACATAAGAATTTGGGGGATAAAGAGGAAACTAGCACTTCACGTGGAAAGTGATGTAATAGTGATTACTCAATTAGGTAGTACATATGAAGTACTTACCTAAATGACTAGTGTATGGTAAAGTCCTCTAAAAATTGAACTCACTTCAACAACATAAGCCGTTACAGATATTAAATGCTGTAATGTATTAAATGATGTCCTGTGTGTACCTTGTACAAAGTAGTATTTTAAAAAATGGATCCCCCTCACATATATGTACATGTGCATTTTTCTTTTTATCACATCCACCTTTCAATGCCAAGTTTAAATCCCCTGTTCTCCCTGGGTCTTCTCTGGTAAGCCCTGCCCCTGTAAATTGGTTTCTGACTTGATATTCCCTCTCATACTCTTTAATTAGCATTTAGTTATTTTTCTAAATAGGCTTTATTCTGTATTGTATTATTCTACAGACACACAAGAACTTATAAAACCATTTTATTCAACTCCTCAATTTAACAATTTAGGACCTTAGGCCAAAGGAATTAAGAAACTTTCCCCGAATCACACTATGTTAAAGGCAAAACAGTTGCTCTAATTCATCATTAATCTTTAATTACTTTACTGAAAGCTCCACAAGGACTAAAATTATACTACATTCTTTTATTATCTTTATTCCCTGAGGCTAATAGCAGTGGTAAGATCACCAAATGGGCACTCAATTTAACTTGCTGCATTAAATTTTACTGATTCTACATACACAAAGGCTTTCCAAATGTGGTTACGTGCAAGACTCACCTGGTGCCTTGTTAAAATATATATACTCCTGTCCCTACCCCCAGAGATTACAACTGTGAAAATCTGAAGTGAGTCCCAGGAATCTGTGTTTGTAAGAGATGCTCCAAGTGTGTTGATCTTAATGGTCCAAGAAGTAGTGCTTAAAACACTAGTACTTAAAAACATGCGTGTTCTGGAATATTTCCAGAGGAAAAAGTCCACAGTTTTGCTTAGTATTGTGTTTTGGTGGCTAATAGACCTTATAATTAAAGGGAGAAAAAAGTTCTTCATAATGCTGTGGCTAAATTCTCACTACTGCAATTTCCTCCCTACTGTCTCAGGTGGAATGGGTAACAGCTGGTATTTTAATAACCCCTGAAGATTATTATTAAGTTATTCATCCACCCGCTCCTTCTCCCAGCTAAATAGCCTCAGTCTTTCTTAGCTACCTCCTATAGGCCCTATTTCCTAAACCCTCTTCTCTCCCATAATTTCCTAACTTTTGAAGTAAGATTTAACAGCTCATTATTGTACTATGTTACATGAGGTGTAATGACAGGATATTTAAGAATTTTGAGAGGAAGCACCACACAAGTGGTAGGATCTGGGTTTGAGAGTAATGTTCTTATATCTCCTATCTGCACACACTCTATTGGATTTTGATTCCTCTAGGCAGAAGGCAGCACAGTGTCAGCGGTAGAACTTCGGATAGCCAGGCAGGGCACCACAGAGTTCCAGGCCAGTGCTTCTACTAACTGGGTTTGTGATGTGCTGTTATTTATTTCCTCACGAGGAAGATAATATATATTCTACTTAAACTCTAGCAGTTGTTGTGAAGCTCCAATCAGTGCAGCACACCCTTTGTAAAGTACAATGTTTAGTCTATGTCTAGATTTCACGGGTTGACACCCTGGTTGGTTGGATAGAAAGTGATAGAGAACCAGTAGAGCATCAGTAGCTTGGAGATAAAAATTGTAAGATCACTCAACAAAATCAGTGTCTGAGGCACAATTAGGAAAAACCAGCAGGGAAATTCATTGCTGGTTGAGCCAAGATTTAAATGGGAGTGCTCCTCCTCCAGCAAACTAACCAGTGATTTTCTTGGAAGTTGGGTACTCCTCTGAGCTGATTCTTGTCTCTGATCATCACGGACCTGATTTCTCAGCATGATCTTCCTCATCATGCCTCAGCTATTCTATCATTCCTGCTGCAATATCTCCATTGCAGTCCTGCCAAAGCCATTATATTTTATACCACGGTGGTTTAGACATAGTAATACCTACTGTTTCTTCAAAGAGGAAATCAGATATAAGGTGTTGGCTGTAGGAGAAAGACTAAGTATCATCATCACCAACCACCCAAGTCTCTTAATTATTCAGTAATAACTATAGCATTTACTGAATGTTATTGAGTAACTGATTGGCCTTGGTACTAGGTGATGATGATGCCAGGCTCTGTTCTAAATGATGCAGTGTATTACCTCATTTAATCACCGTTTACTACTATTATGAGTTAGAGATCAAACTATTTCATGTTACTGATGAAGAGACTGAAGAAATAGAAAGAGGTGAAATAGTTTGATTAAAATCTATAGTAAGCTGAGCCTCAAAAGTTCTGAACATCAGAACTAATGCTCTTGAACACCACAAATTTAAAGTTACAGATGAAACTACACCACAGTGAGAAGAAATGGTATTTCTATCCTGTTCAAGGAAACTGTCGATGGCAAATTTACTACTAGAGATTGGAGTCCTAACTTGCTTAGCATCTAAGACCTTTAAAGATCTAGATTCAAATTTTTTTCATAGTCTATCTCCAACAATCCCCATCTCCATATACTATGTTCAAAGACAAATGAAACAACCCTCTGCTTCTTAACTCCTGTCCCAGGTTTTCCCACTCCCCACTGCTGTTTTCACTGTTCTTCCTGCCTGTGACAGTCTTTACAAAAGTAGCATAGCCTGGGGTTCCTGGGTGGCTCATTCGGTTAAGTCTCCAACTCTTGGTTTTGGCTCTGGTCATGATCTCAGGGTAATGATCTCAGGGTCATGGATTCGATCCCTATGTGGAGTTTCAGGTTGAGGCCCCCACATTAAGCCCTGCGTTGGGCCCCAACATCAGTGCAGAGTCTACTTGAGATTCTCTCCCTTTCCCTCCTGTCTGCCTCTCTCCCTGCTCTCTCCCTTTCTCTTTCTCTCAAATAAATAAAATCTAAACAACAACAAAACAACAAACCTACCATGGCCAAATCCTCACCTTTTCTCGATAAACAATTGAAATGTTCCCACTCCATTTTCCAAATCCTGATCCAAGCAAACATATTTTTGAACACTAAGCCCATCTCAAAAACTATCTTTTTCCTCCTAGAATTTTCTGTGTATTAACAATTTTATGTGATAATACCACTTAAAAAAAATCAGTGATGTTGAGAAGTGTACAGTATACTAGAGACAATGTCACATGGTTTCCTAACCCTCATGTCAGCCCTATGCTGATGGCATTATAATTTCCGTTTTACAAGGAGGGAACTGAGATTCACATAGGGAATCGGATTTTACATCTAGAGTTTTCTAAATGCAAAAACGTGTTCTTAATAACCATAATGCTACTTTATTAGTTAGTAAACTTCTTGAAAACAGTGTTTGCATCATGCATTCTTCTTTCTTTTCTTTTTTAAAAAAAGGTTTCTCTACAGATTGATTTAAACTGAATTCTGTCTCAGAGCATAGGCTTTCATAAAGTTACACCATTGCTCCAAACAACATAAACTGAAACTTTCTGTGTCTTTGTTCATTGTTGAGTGTTTGCTTGTTCTTCTGGTTAAGTTACTCTTTTATTCAATCTTTGCTTTAAGCTAGCTTTCATGTTTTTGCTGCTGAACTGACAATCCCTCATTTCAGCTGTTTGACAGCTGGCACGCCCTGCCTGCTGGCATCAATATTTACTAATGGACCCTTTCTCTTACAAAAGCTGTTTGCAATAAGGAAAGATAATGAAGAAATTACTTGACCCCAGACACACAGCTAGCGGTAATGATGGCCCATGTCATTGGGCCTTTCTGCCATCTGTGCCCAAGCAAGGGGGCAGGGCAGGGAAAGGATGGAGGCGCTGAGGTGGTGGAGGAGAACTCCAAGGAGAGAGAAGGTTGATGATTCAGAAGCAGGAAGGGAATAACCTTTTGTAAGCCTCCTTCTATGGCCCAAGCATTTTATATGCATGATCCCATTTAATTCTCAAAACAATATGCTAAGATAACTGTGGCTGTTCTATTGACTTGATCTTAAATGAAAAAAATGAGAGTCAAAGAAGGTAAATAAATAGGTCAAAGGACCAGAGCCAGAAAGAAAGAAATATGTATCGTACTCCTTCAAGTCCCTGAAATTTGGAATCTTGCAAGAATGGGTTTGAATCCAGTCTTCTGCCAGAGAATTGTTCTGTGACCTTGAACAAGGTGTGTGTGTGTGTGTGTGTGCGCGCACGCACGCGTGCATGTACACATGCCTGTCAAATGCTCAATAGTCATTTTTTCCTATGTGTAAAGTGAAAATAATAAGAGAATCAACTTTGATGTGTCACTCTGAAGATTGAATAAGATGATGAGCATCAAGTTCTTAGCCTAGTTGTAGATACAACTCTGTACTAAACACATGACAGGCATTTGGTTTTGGGTTTTTTGATCATCACTATAATTAAATTATGGATCCCAAACACAAAGGCAAGCCTTCTTCCTTTTGAATTCCATGCTATTTCTGTTCCTTGACAAAAATCCCAATAAATCAATAAGTAAAAGGAATAGAAGGGGAAAGAATGAAGTGCTGCATAGTTCTTTTTGTCATTCTAATACACATCGTTTGGGATAACAGGGGGAGCTCCCTCTGGCCCAGATTTGTATTTCTGATTTTTAGAGACTACCAAGCTTACTTATCTTTCTGGCAGCATAATCGTAACTTATTGCCAAACTTAAGTAGATACCTTTGCTGGGAAGCAAGTCCTGTCCCCTCAAAGTTCCTTCTAGCTGGATTAAGAATCAAATTGACATGAGACACTGGGCATCTGGCTGGCTCCGTTGGGGGAGCGTGTGACTCTTGATCTTGGAGTTGTGAGTTCAAGTCCCATGTTGGATATAGAGATTACATAAAATATATATATTTTTAAATTGACATGAGACAGATTAACAGGAGAAAATCAAATGTAATAGTGTATATATGGGGAATTCACATAGATGTGAAAATTCCAAAGACAGGCAAAATGAGGTCTATATGTCATCCTGGACTAAGGAGAAGGGAGTGGGGGAAAAGGAATGCAATTCATAGGACAATAAGAAGAGCGGGTGTTTGGAAATTAGATCTTTGCCCAGTCATATAGATAGCTCACTAGATAAAATTCATCTCTACTAATAACCCTTATTTTGGGAAAGACCCCTAATTTAGATTCTTCTGTTTAGTTACGGGAGGGACAAAAATCTTCTCTTGAGCCCCTAGGGTCTTGACTGCCTTTAGCTCAAAGAAATCTTCATGCCAAAGTGGCCCATCTTGGGGTGACGTGCTCTCAGCTCCTATGCCTTTATACTCATACCATATGCTCATATACTTTATATCCCTACCATATACTATGCCTTTATACCCATACCCTATTTTTGTAGTAAACTTAACTCTGTCAATACATAGAATGTCATCGTAAAATGGCAGAATGCAGCATATTTGAGTAAAAAAAGAAGCCCTTTATGCATACTGTGAATTTATAGATTCCTCTGTTTTTATGGTCAACATATGATTTTTTTCCCTAAATTTGATCCTTTGAAGGTAAAAGAATGTAAGACAACTAAAAAATATATATAGTCCTAAAATCCTGGGATCTGGATTCGAGTTTTTATTTTTATTTTTTTATTTTTTAAAGATTTTATTTATTTATTTGAGAGAGAGAGATCACAAGTAGAGAGAGAGGCAGGCGGAGAGAGAGGAGGGAGCAGGCTCCCTGCTGAGCAGAGAGCCCGATGCGGGACTCGATCCCAGGACCCTGAGATCATGACCTGAGCCGAAGGCAGCGGCTTAACCCACTGAGCCACCCAGGCGCCCAAGGGATTCGAGTTTTTAATTCTGCCTTGTACTATACAGTCTTGATCAAATTGCTCAACATCTCTGTTGGTATTTCCAAAGCTATAGAAATGGAGAAAATGAGCTCTCATATATTTTTATAGTCAGCTGTGATAATAGGTATCAGGTACTCTGTATCGCTATAATTTGTATGTTTGGTAAATATAAATTATCTTTCCTTTTACTTATTTATAAACAACTAGATTATTACTGAAACTTGGTCTTAGTTTATAAAAGGTAGAAGTTTTAGGATAAGTATTTACTAGACATGTTGATGTCACTGATGTCTGGAAAACTTGACAAAAGACACACACACCCCCCCTTTGTACGAAAATGCACATGGATACATGCTTATAAAATCAGGCCTCAATTTCTGTGGAATTACGCAACCCCTAAAACCCACCTGTGTATGGAACCTGATGACTAGAACTTGGTCTCTCTGGACCTTTCTACTACAGATACCACTGTGAGCCTAATATGGCAGTATTGTTCCACAGTAAATATGCCAGCCCCTTTTTCTGACATCAGCTTTATAAAGAGTTGATACTTTGTGAGTCTTTGAAAGAGAGTGGGTGTGATGTGGCTGAGAAGCTGGAAGAAAGCAAATAAGGTAGTAAGCTTCAGTGGGTTGGTCATGAGAGGTCTCAGCACAATGGAAAGCTCTCCGCACCAGTCTTGCTAATGGCAGAGTTCTGTGACCTCGCTGGTCACTTACTGTGCCAAGTTCTGCCTACATGAGCCAAGTGTGCTATTCTCAGTCCTCTTACTGGCAACTCCCCTTGAAACACCACCTCCTATCCCTCCCTCTGTGTCATGCACTTTCATGGAGCTGAGAGACTCTGAACCTGGGTTCTGGCCCTTTTCTTTGACTATGTTGAATTTCAGGATCTTTTTCATGACCTCTTTCCCGCATGAGATGGTTTCACAGATGAGATGGTGTCTCTGAATTGCTGTAGAGGCTGGTTAAGAGTCATAGAGTCACTGATGAAAAAAAAAATGCTAGTTTTTTAATGGGTGTTTTCCTGACCATCCCCTAGGAATAAATTTTCACTGTTACGAATTGCTTCACGACTCCCACCAGACTTCATGACTTTTATTTCTTAACACACCTGCCTCCTCAACTCTATAAGGAATTTCTTGACCAAATAGACAATCTTCTAACTGTATATACAAATGATGATATTAAAGGTCTGGGATATGGTTGCTACAAAATAAATGAAGAGTGAAGAAAGGAAAGGACGCAAAACTAAATGAAAAAACATAATGCATGCAAACATGCCTTACAGCATGCTTAAGTTATGGAAAACCAATGGTAAATGTCCCTTCCACAGAGAGGTCTGCCTTGACCATATGATATAGTATTTACAATTGGTTATAATTATATTTTTATGTTTATTCAATTACTTAATATTTTTCTCTCATAAACTTCATGTAGGGGATCATTGCTGGAACAAGCACAGTACGTAGAACAAATGTCTGTGTTCACTATATGTGAATGGAACAGACTGAATCCATCATCCCTCCTTCCTTTCTTCCCTCCCTCCTTTGTTTCTCTTTTTTTTTTTTGTGCTTCTTAGTCCTCTTATTTGTTTTTCCATACTTATTTACCTCTTCTCTTTTTTCTTCATTCATTTTTTTTCTTTTTATACTTCCTTTCTTCTTCCCTGCAAAAAAAAAAAAAAAAAATTACATTTGATGGTGATGATGATATTAATGGTAATCACTTCTTTGGGATGTGCTATTTGCCAGACAATGTACTAGGCATTTTACTAAAATTAACTTTCTTAAAGGTCCTCCAAATCCTATGAAATAAGTACTACTCGAATCCCCAGTTTGCAGAAGTAGAAGCTAGTTCTTGACGGGGTTACCTTGCTATCCCAGGTTATGAAGCCAGTAAGTGGCAGGAATGGATGAAGACTAGGGCATCTGATTCCAGATGTAATGGTCTTTAACCAGTAAGATGCACTGCCTGCTGAAAGCCTCATTAACCTCAAGTAATATATTATAGGAATCTTTGGAGAGCTTTGGATTTGAGGATTGAAATGGGATCAGATGGTTTTGAATTTTCTGTTACTCTTTCACCAGTTTCTTAGGAAATTCACTTCAAATTACCAACCTGAAAATGGATTTGACTGGATTGAGAGTCGAAACCACTCTGGCCTCCCTTGCTGTCACAGACAACCTGACAGCCTCCATAGTTCTTGATCTGGGGAATTATGGGAGAATCTTGAATCTGTCAGTATGCTTGACCAGGTCCTTGTCCTGCAGATGAATGACAGCAACATCATCCCCATCTCCACTTGATTTTCTGTCTGGGAACAGTCAATTCCCAGAGCTCTATGCAGAATATCTGCAAGCGAGGCCCCCAGTAAACTACTTGTAGTGTGAAAGAAAGTGGGTGTGGAGTCAGAAAGAGAGAGAGCACTGGCTGGGAGTCAGCATACCTGAGTTACAACCCTTCCCCAAGATCTCCAGCTATAGAGCAAGTTACTTGACTTTTCTAGACTTCCACTTTCCTAATTGCTCTCTAGGGACATTTCGCTAGTGTATCATTTAAGGTCCCATTCCACTATAAAAGTCTCTAAAATTCACTTACAACAACACACAAGGAAGAAAAACAAAATGGTGAATTGCCAACTCAGGCAGTTTGACTCCAAGGTGGACAGCTACACCTCTGAAACTTCTTAAATCCGAGCCTATGTAAGACTATCTCCTCCCCTTCTCCAGAGGATGTACCTACTGAGTATTAGAATATGAAAAAGAGTAATAAGCTATGGCTTATTCAGGGCAGTAAAACAAATGAAAATCAGCTGTGAAGAAGGTGAGTCAGGTGCTGTGAGGTGGTAGAGATCTGTAGGGAGTGAGCATTTAAGTAAGAACAATGAAGAGGGAAAAAACGAGCCTGATGTGATCTGAGAGCAGGAGCCAGTCTTTATGTAGAGAGCAGGTAGTGAGTACAGCCGAACTTACTCAAGTCTGAGGCTGGATGTGCTGTTGCATGTGGCTTTTAGTAACAGCAAATTCTCCTCCAGCTGATCTAAACGATGAAGGAGATTTATGAGCTCGTAAAGTGGAAATCCAGAGTAGGAAGCTCTTCAGGTGGGTTTGATTCGGTGGCTCAGTGATTTCTGAAAGCAAGTTCTTCTGTCTGTCTGCTCTGCCTTCTTTTGTGACAGTTTAAGCTTCCCTTATAAGGCTGGCTTCCCTTCTGGGGTGAAAATTATTAAACTGTTTCTCATCCCACATTGTCTAGGAAGAGGTAGTGGGATGGCTTTGAGTAGCTCTCCCAGAAGATCAAGGGGACTATCTCCCAACAGTCCTTAGAAAGTCTCTTTTCATGACTTACTGATCCAACTTCCGTCACATGTCTGTTCCTTAATCAATGTCATTGATTGGCATGGGATGTCTCTGTTACCCAAATAAGTCACTATAACAATAGCTAGGTGAATCATGAATAGCACAAAAATTGGGGTTCTTAATCTCCCCTAAGCTCATGGCTTCTCAAAAATGGAGGAGAGAAAACTTGGGTATAGGGAGGCAGCTACCATGCCCACTGTATGAAAAGGAAAGCACTAAGAAGAAATGATAGCACCTTTCATCTTGAGAATCAGCCCCAATTGATTAGTAGTGATCTCCTGGAAAGGTGTGTTGAGAAGTCTTTCGTGACCTCATGAGAACATTCCACATTTGATTATGAATATCTTCTATGGCAACTGAAAGAGGTAGTCTGCATGACATGGTTTTACCATTTTGGACTTAACAGGAAATTATATTAAAAAGAAGAAACACTTGTTGCCTATTTTCTGAAATCTAGCTCATTCAGAATCAAGAAAAGATGAAGATATTGCCAGGTAGCATTTAGTCCAATATCTTGCACCTTGGACCCTGTCACTACTAAAAGTTAGGTTTATTAAATGGGTTTTTCAGATTTTAAGTACTTTTGCCAGTAGACACATTGGAATGAGTGAAAATGAAATATATTTAACACAACGAATGAGGTGAAACAGAACTAAATTTGATGCATAAAATCTTTATTACATCTAGGGATTAACAATATTACAGAGGAAGCTGCTTAAAAGATAGGCTACAGCCCATGATCAAACTCTCTCTCCTGCTCATTGGTACCTGGATGACTAGACACCATTAGAAAAATAGAGCAACATCCAAGGGGATGTTGACCACCCAACATTCTGGGCTTAGACCTAACACCAAAGTAAGATGATTCACTTGATCATACAGACAGGCAGAAGTTGCTAAGTCACTGTGTTCAAGTATTACAGCCAAGAAATGTGTGTCTAGTGCTAGTTGAATATATGATTTTCTATAAGGAAATCTAGAAGATGCAGACATAATCTCTGTTTACAATAAATGTGCAGTCTACTTGAGATGTGGGTGGGGTGGGCTGTACCAATCATGGTCTGGCCAGGGAAACAGAAACCACTTTGAAAGGAAATGTGGTATAGAAAATCTAGTACCAGATGATGGAAGAGATTAGAGACCAAAAAGGGACAATGAGGCAACGCAAAATTAGTAACAGCTGAAATCCACCACCATCCCTAAGCTTTTGAGGGAAAGGAGAAAGAAATCTTACTACCAGAACCCTGGGCCAGGACCTCAGCAAGTTTTCACAGAGTACAGAGGAACAAGGAGGAACCGGAGGAACATGGGAGACACCATCACTAATGTAGACACCATGTGGGGTGGAGGTTTAGTTGGAGGCTGAGGAGGGAAATAGCATGTTCTCTCCCTTCTTCTCATTCTTCAGTCTCATTTCAGTATTCTTGTTGGCTGAATACATCTCTATGTTGGTTTATTGGGAATCTGGAATGTGCAGCCTACAGAGCTCTATCCCACAGAAGAACAAAAATGGATCTCAGGGAAAATAGGTCAGGACTGGCACAGGGAATGTTGAAATAGCTACAATTTATTGCCATGTGCCAAAGTCAGTGCTAAATGTTTTATATTCTCTGTACTTTCTTTTTTTCTTTTTTTTTTTTTAAAGATTTTATTTATTTATTTGACAGAGAGAGATCACAAGTAGGCAGAGAGGCAGGCAGAGAGAGAGAGGAAGGGAAGCAAAGCAGGCTCCCTGCTGAGCAGAGAGCCCGATGCGGGACTCGATCCCAGGACCCCGAGATCATGACCTGAGCCGAAGGCAGCGGCTTAACCCACTGAGCCACCCAGGCGCCCAATATTCTCTGTACTTTCTAATCACACCGACATACCCCTGGGGTAAGTTCTACTATTGTCCCCATTGTTTAAAATGAGGAAACCAGCTTGGAGCAGTTAAGAAACTTTCTCAATTCAAACAGTTTGTAAGACTCCAAGACAAGACTCAGACCTTGGCTGTCTGTCTTTCCAGTCTCAGTTCTTCACACCAAGTTGATAGGACATTCAGTACCATAAAGCAGGATGTTAGCTGTGTTATAAAGTGCCCACACTATTCCAGGCAGATAGAAAGTATTCTCACCAGGCATATCCACAAGACAATCATGGAGGAATTGGCAATTCCTTTAAAGATGAAAGCACAAAATTGACACTGGGCAGAGGAGATATGGGGGTGACAGGAGAAGGAGGTAATTACTGGAGATACTGGTTCAGAGTGGGGGCAGCATAGGAACAAACAATGACAGGAAGATGCAGGGCATGTTAAGGAGAGGGTGTATGTGTAATGTAGCTCAGCTGTTGTTTGGAATAACATCCAAAATATAATTTAGAACCTGAGATTACAGGGCCTCTGAATTAGACCAGACATCCATTTTAGAAGAAAGTATTTATTTATTTAATTGAGAGAAAGAGAGCACATGAGTGGGGTGAGAGGCAGAGAGAGAGAATATTGAAATTGACTCCTCACTGAGTGTAGAGTCCAGTATGGGGTCAGTCTCATGACCCATGAGATCACGGCCTGAGCCAAAACCAAGAGCCAGACACAACCTACTGAACCAACCAGGCACCCCCAGAAGAAATAATTTAAATACACATCTTTTATTATAATCTTTCACATGTCCATATTCATAAAACTCTTCTAAATCCTTGATTCCCAGCCAGCATCTGAGGGAGCTTAGGTTATTTTTGCTCATTGTGAGTGATGGAACTGAGGCTCAAGAAGGGTAAGGAATTTGCCAACGATTCCATAGTATCTTTGCAGGTGAGTTCAGAATGAGCACTCATACTGCTTGGCTCCTTATCCCAGGTCTCCTTTCACATAATCATTGTGAATTTCTGAAGAAATTAAGTAGTTGGTTTCAAACTACAGCAACTACCTCTAGCCTTTTTAAAATGAAAAGAAACCTTATTAAAGCACAAGAGAGGGATTCATGGATCCTTGAGGCAAAGATGCATCAGAGAATTGGCCTAATGATGGGATTCAGATAGAGGAAACCACCTTAATTCTTTCTTGGTCTGTTTTATCTTCTTCCAGGTCTGAAAGCTTCCTTTACTTTTCTGGTCTTCCCAGAGAGTGAAAGAAAGAAAGAGGCTCATATCATTGAAAGAAGTTGGGCTTGCCTGTCTAGTCACTCAGATATCCTCATCTAATCTCTCTCTCCCCTTAACTCTTAGGAAGGAATTATGATTGGTCTGTTTTGATCAGGGGCTTCTGTTTAATCCAGTCAGCCGTGAGACATACATGCATAAGGTCATGAAAGTCAAGGCAGTTAGCAGAGACTGTCACTATACATAAGAACACAGGGTACAGGACAGCGTCCCTTCAGATCACATTTACATAGGCCAACTGTGTTAGTATAAGAATTGACATACTATGTGCTAGAAGAAAAGGCCATGCTTCTACTTATCAGTGAAGGCTCAAGACCAGCACAGAAGAAAATCAAGATGGTGGAGTGCTCCATTTACTTGTGGAAAAAACCCAAGCCTCATCCAAGGCCCTTCAAACAGAGTAAATGGAGGAAGTGCTATAGGTCTACCCATTAGTTCACATCCTGTTCTGGAGACCCAGCCCTCCAGAGACTATTGCTTAGGGAAGAGGAGGGCCACCACAGGAAGAGATTGAAGACTCATTTAGGGCTTGCAGTTTCATTCAGAGATCGGAGAAGCCTGGATCTCTGGGACGTACTACTTTATAATAACCTCAGGACCATCACTGTTTCAGTCATTTGGGAATAATATTTTACAATAAAAATGTCACTTATGTGTATACAGTTCACAAAGCACTGTGTTGTCCTTATATCATTTAATTCTCACAGTTACTTTTTATAATAGGACAAAAGGCTATTTGTTTCCCTGTTTAAAATGTCCATCTACTGAGGTTTGTAGGGCCTCACAGCATCATGAGGCAGTTTGGTAGTATTTCAATTGTGTGCCAGGTCTTTAAGTTCCCAGTCCAGTGTTCCTGCCCATTATACCACAATTTTTGCCTTACAACACCCTCTTCTACTTCATTCTTTTCCTAAATTTTATTGACTGCCCTACTTCAGCTTCCCATTATTTCTTTGATTTTTTTTTCCCTTCTACAATGTAAGATTATGTATTATAATCAACTCTCTCCATTTACTGTCATGTCCTCCTTTTCATTGCTCACTGTTTCCTACCACTGACATATTTGGGGATGTGGTGTTAGCATTACAACAGGGATTTACCTTCTAATGTGTGAGAAGAAGCCCACCTGATAAAAATCACAATTCCTAGTTTAAACAGACAACCAGAATAAAATATACACTAAAGAAAGACAACCCTCCTCACATCCCTCACACTGGATTATTTTGGTACCTTATTAAAGTGTTATTTCCAAAACTCTTTGTTTCCCTTGCTTTCTTCTTCCTCCCTAATTTTATCTTTACATAAACATCATTTTCCAGATTCTTTTTTTTTTTTTTTTTTTTTTTTTTGCTTTTTTTGCTTCAGGTCTGAAGGAGCGGTACTCAGTATTTTTCTTTGAAATTCGATGGTTTGGCACTGGAGAGAAACTTCTCTAATTCACTATCACACAACCAAGTTACTGTTTCCTATCCTCGGGAAGATGGTTTTTCTCCATAGTCTTCTTTCAACATGCATGTCTTGGAATTTGCATCTCATGATCTAAGGAACCAGGTCAAGTGTGGTGGTAATTTTCCAGAACAGTTTTACTATTATCTGTGTATTGGATACATGAAGCAGAAATAAAGGCTGTGCAGATATCTATATTTATTAACCAGAATACAGTTTGGGATTTTGAATACTAGAGCCAGAAGCAACTGCAAGGATCCCTTGGCATTGTGCCATTGAGGGAACTGAGGAAAAGTGTAGCAAGGAGTCTTGCCAGGAGTCGACTTGTAGGTGAGCAGCTTCAGCATCCCAGGTGACAGGGTATCCAGTAAATCTCACTCTCTCCCTTTGGTGCACAGGCCAGTCACCCCCCTGCATTGAAAGGAAGTATTTAGGAGACTGAGTGAAATCATCTTTGGAAATTTCCAGCTGGGTTGCACCCTCATAATACCAGGGTTAAAAGCACAGGGTGGGTGTTAAGAGCATTTCCAAAGGGCAGGCTTCGGGGGTGGTGAAATTGAGGGAGGAGAAGAGAGAGATGGAAAGAAAAGGTTTTTGTGACAAGACTCTCACTGGGAGACGAACTCATCCACTGGGGGGAGTTTGTTTGATGTATATTTAATTGTAGATATCTATTTAAACTGAGAGTAGTGAATTCATGGGGTAGGTTGCTTCTCCTGGGAGATGGTTCAACCTTTTCCTCCTCTTTCCCCCAGCAGGAACCAAGAGGAAGGGAGGGCGTGGGATGGGCAGATGAGGTTGAATGCAGTTGTGAAGTTGGCCAAGATGCAAATCTTGTTATTGCTGAGCAAATCCTGGCCTTTCCCAGGCATCCATTTGGGAAAGGCAGCCTGAATAAGGAGGGGGGCTGTGCAGTGCAAGGAGCATCTATCTAGATGGATAATACTAGGCAGAGAGTAGATAATCCAAGAAGGACAATCTCAACTTACAATGAGAGAGGGCTGGAGCAATCTATTAAAATATTAATAACAAGCCAGCAAACATTGATAGAGCCTGACCATGTACCAGGCCCTGTACCTGGCACTTGGCTTCAGTGATCTCCTTTCATCTTCACATCAACATCATCTATGAGAATAATTAGTGTGATCCCTGTGATAAAGTTAAAAAAAGACCAGAGAAGTCAATAAAACTGGTCAAGGTCACAAAACTGGTAAGAGGAGAAATGGGATCCTGGCCCAAATAAATCTGTCCCAAAGCCAGTCATGTGTAACAGGAAAAGGTAACTTTACAGCATTTTTGCATAACAAAGCACTTTGGTTTTTTTTGAGCCAGATTTCAAGTCCCTTCTGACTCCTGAATCTGTGCTTCTAACCACTGTGCTGCATGGTTTCTTTGTAAACCTTTGGCCCGCCCAGAGTGCCCAAGAAAATAAATCAGTAAATAGGAATCAGACAGGGTTGGGTAAATCGTGAAATTTGGTGAGAAGAGAAGGATCAAACAAAATGGTTAGGAAAGAACAAAACAGTGTTGGGAAGCCAAGCCGGCAAGCTGAGAATATAAAGCTTGTGGTTATGACAAAAAATTCACTTTAACAGACTTATTTTTCCATTTTCTCCCCCCAGCTGATCTGATGACAATCTCATTCCAACTAAATTCTCTTGTGTCGTACATCTCTGCTTTTCCATCTCATTTTCTCTCACCTATTTTATTTCCATTCCATTAAACACCGCCTCCTCTTCCTTCCTGACCACTCCATTTTCTGCTTGGCCTCGAGATGCTCCCCAAGCATCACACTCCCTCAGACAACTGTCTTCTTCCTCTGCTGGGTGACTAATAGCTTTTTGCTGATGTGCTGGTCATCTAGGGGACAGGGCAACCTCTACCCCACACAGGACCCAGGGAGGGGATCCAGCCTCAGTGGCCTAGAGGGCAGAGAGATGGAGGAGAAGATAAAAGGAGGAGAGATCAGGGAAGAAGCAGGGAGATGAAAGAAAGGAGACAAAAAAACAAAGGAAATAGGATGCAAAGAATAAAAAGAATAAAGACAGAAGAAGTTTTCATCCAGGAAATGAAGGAAGGAATAAAAGACAAGAAAAAGAAGAAGAATATGGGTGATAAAAGTAAATAGGAAGAGAGAGAGAAAAAGTAAAGAAGAAGAGAAGGCAGAAGAGAGAGAGGGGGAATATTGAACAAGCAGTGAAGGCAAGGGGCTGGGGCTGGGGAAAGTGAAGGTAGGCTGAGAAGGAGGAAGAGCAAATTGCAGTAATCAGGCAAGTTAGGGAAGCCGGGAGAGACAGAGAGAGCCCTTGGAGAAAAGGAAAACAAGCCCAGAAGAAGACAGATGTGAGCAAAACAAGATTGACAGAGATTCTTAGATAAAATGGAAAGATTACTTTTTCCAACCTATCTTGTCCCTTGCCTCAACAAACACACCATTTGATTTCACAACACATGAGTACATTAAAATAGCTGAGGAGCAAGTAAAACCATGGAGCTGTGTACGTAGGAATATTGTTTGGTCATTGATGTCTCCCAGGAGATCCCAAGTCTTTACTTATGCTTTAGGGATTACATAATCATCATCGTAACAGCTAATATTAACTGGAAGTGTCCTATGTGCTCACTCTGTACTTAACACCGTGCATATATTATCACATGCGATTCTCAGAACAAGCCTGTGCTGAGTTACTGTTACTACCTTTGGTTCTTAGGTGAAGATACAGGTGCACAGAGGGGCTAGAGTGACTCCAGGGCTGCATAGTTTTGCATGCTAGACCCAGCAGCAAACTCAGGCAATGCAACACCAGAGCCCATGCTCTTGACCGGTATGTTCCAGAAGAGGAAGCAGGGCTTGAAACTGGACAGATTCAAACAATGTCAACTGAGCCCCTTTTGCATACCTGGCACCATCCTGGTGGCCAGGGGATAACCAGAGATAAATAAGACATAACATTGACTCCCAGGAAAGGAATGGGGTAACAGAAGGGAGAAGATATGGAAATGCACAGTTCATGCTAGGTGGGTTTCATGCTTTCCTAGAGGTGAAAACTCATTTTTGTAGGACGGAGCTGTGGAATGACCCTTTGTGGGCAGGGTTTGAAGGAAGGGTGGATGTTCTCGGTGGATGTTTTCTGTAAAAAGACAGGTAACTAATGCTTTATGCTTTGTGGGCCGCAAGTCTCTGACAGCAACTCAACTCTGCCTTGATAGCACCAAACTAGCCCTCGACAACATGCAAATGAATAAGGAAGTGTGGATATGTTCCAGAAAAACTCCTAGTCATGGCAGTGAAATGTGAATCTCATATAATTTTCATGTGTCACAAACTATTATTATCCTTAAGAAAATTATTCCATCATTTGAAAATATAAAAAACATTTTTAGCTCATGAGTGATCGCTCACTGAGGGCTATGGATGCCCAGCTCCTGCTCTAGGTAAAAGTGAGGGAAAGTCTTCCCAATAGAGAGAAGCTTGGCCACAATCCAAGTGGCATGAAAAGTCTTGGGGTTTCCTTGGTATTTCTGTTGTGTGCCTCAACTGCAGGGTGTAGACGAGGGCTTGATATGTGTGTTGGGACTAGATTATGAGACTTGTGAAGTACTTAAAGTTTATGACAATAGGGAGCCCTTGAAATACCTTTTAAGCAGGATTTTATTACGTCTCTGTTTAATTTTAGGTATAAACTACAAATGGGGGAGATTGGAGGCTCTGGCAGTGTTTGAGGTACATACTGATAAAATCCCCAACTAAAGTAGGGGCAGCAGATGCAGAAGCACGGGCAGTTCTGAATATTGTTTAGAAGGTGGAAATGATTGCCTTTGGTGGTTGAATAGTTGAGAAAGAAATGAAGGAAGACTCTGAGATGCCTAGCATGTCTCACTTTGCCGTAGTGGTTTCAATGTGAATTGAGAGTTAAATGTCATAAGGATACTGAACTGTTTTATAGAACCAAACAATAATGTGTGTGTGTGTGTGGTTTCTGATTACAAGGGTAATACGTACTGATTTCCGTTAAGACCAGATTAGATACGGCAATAAGTCAGTCACACAATTTCCGTGACTACCAAACACCGCTTGTGCACCCCTTCCAGTCCTTGGGACCTCGCCGTTTATTCTAGCCATGTCAGTGGTCAATGGCCTAATTCGGAGTAACCTGGCAGTACCTTGCCTCACACATTCATCAGGTACCTCTACCTTTTTGCCCCAGGGTTTCTCTGACTTCACATCAAGGGGCACCTACAGGAAATACCCTGCGTGCAAACATACAATCCGGAAGCCAGAGAGGCAGTGCCCCAAGAAGGATCAAGCTGTCGACCAGCAGGATTTGGGAGCAGATACACAAATGCCTCCTTCTTCTCCACTGTAGGTCAGTTCTGAGATGAATGCATAAGGCTCCTCAGAAGTGCTGGTGGGATCCAGCGCCTGCTGTCTGCAGTGTTGGTCAACTCAGCGCATCCTTGTGGTCCCTGTTCCTCCTTCTCTGACTCACTTCGCTGACTCGCACTCTTGCTTCTGGACCAACTCTCTAAAACCTACCTGTCGAAAAAATTGTGGTTTTTTTTTTCCTTAGGAAAACTCAGGAAAAGGAAGTTGATTAAAACAGAAGCTTATTTGAGGAATCAGTATAGATGTACCTATTTAGGAATTGGTCCCAAGTAGCAATTCAGATAAGTGGGTTTTTCCCCCCTGTTGTGTGACTCTGACATCTTTTAGGACTTCAGAGTCCTCTCTGAGGGAAACAGGAGTTACAGAAGAAACAGCTGCTTCTGCACCTTCTCATGTGACACGCATCCTGTCCTCTTGCATTCCATAGGCAAACATAGACTCAAATGGCCTTACCCAGACATGTGAGGGCCTGGAAAATGTAGTTCCTGCTGGGTAGCCTTTCCTTAGCAAACTGTGCACTGTGGAAGGAAGGCATGTATTGTGGTGAACAGCTAGCCATTTCTACCTCAATGTTCAATGTATACAATTTATAAAATAAAGTATAAAAAATAAGTTTAAATCACTATAATGCCACCATCTACAGAGAGCCATTATTTTATTTTGAGGTATTTCCTATTGGCCTTTTGCTCATACAAAAGGCCACATTTTAGGTATATATATCTATATATACCTAAATATATATATATATATATATATATATATCTTTTAATATATATATTTATTTATATTATATGTAGATTCAGAATACTATGGTAATTATAGGTTTATATTCTGCCCCATTCACTCACTATTAATTAATAGTATATTAGTATCAATGTTATAATATCTGATTAAAATTTCCTCACTTCATTTATATTCTCCTTGAGATTTCAAAGAACCCGAATTAGAGTTAAGGGATCATGTACAAAGTGAACACAAACCTCAATAGGTTTGCATAGTCTGGGCAAAGAGAAGAACTGGACACAAGTAAACATGTTCTTTTGTGTTAAGAGTCAACTTATGAATTGGTGGACACCAAATGAAGACACCAAAGACTTTACATGCCCTAACTTTAGCCAGTTATTCTATTTTATTTTTTCCTTGAGATGTTAGTGAAAAATAATAGAACAGTTGATATTGGGTGTTATAGAAATGAAAGACTGATTTTTAATGCATAAATATGACAACTATTATGGCCACCAGCCCCACAGCAAATAGGAAAAGGGAATGGGAATCGAGAGTATTGTTCCCGTTTGGACAAATGGTGTCATCTGAAGTCAAGCATTCAGGCAGTCATGGGATTTATGAGATTAAAGGGGTTGTCCTCCATGGCTAGGGATGGGTACAGAGAATATATCACTAACTAGCAATGAATAATTCCCTAAAGATGAAAGAACTATTTTCCTTGGGGAATTCCTTTCTATTTCCTTCTTACACTCTTAGTGCCTATGCTATTTATTTATTATGTATTTATTTATTTTTTAGAGAGAGCTGGGGAGAGAGAACACAAGTGGGAGGGGGTGCAGGCAGGGGCAGAGGGAGAAGGAGAGAGAGAATCTTAAGCAGGCTTTATGCTCAACATGGATCCCAGTGCAGGCTTCAATCTCACAACCCTAAGTTCATGATCTGAGCTGAAATCAAATGTCAGATGCTTAAACAACTGAGCCACCCAGCTGCCCTGACCTATGCCATTTAAACATTAATAGCCCTCGTACTGAATTACATATCAAATTCAAGCAGAACTAACCCAACCCTGGGGAGGGGAGATATATGTTATCTAGTGTGTTTATCCCAATGCTGTCATGCAAGTAAATATTTCTAATCTCCATGTTATGGACACATGGCCCCAAAGAGATTTTCTACTTTTACAGCATCAGAAAGCAGTATAAACGGTCATGGGGGTTCCAAGGAGGAACCTATGACTTCTGTTAGGGATCAGAGAGTGTAGAAGTGTGTTGACTGGCTTCCTGGAGGAAATGGAACCTACTCTACAGAGTCTCAAGGTCCAATTAATGTTTAATAACCTGAAAAATAATATATGCCTAAGAATTTGGTCTTAAGTCAAACTGAGTGGGTTGAATCCCAAGTGTGATGCTTTCTAAGAAAGTGACCTTGGCAAAGTCTCTTAAGTTTTCTGCATGTCCTTTATAAAATAGGGCTAATAACATGCAGTCTTCATGGAGTTTTTGTGAGAAATGTCTGCAGTAAAACACATCAAGCATTTTGCACTGTGTCTGGCCCATCTCCACTTAGGAGATGCTGAATGGCATTCAAAAAATTGTCTGCAATCCCAAAACCCCTGAAAAGTTTCACATTAACTTAGCATTTTTGAAGACTTGGAAAAGTTTTCTAAAATGTACATAGAAAAATAAAATGTTCATGAAGACCTAAGTGAATTTTAGAAAAGAAGAACAAAGCGAGAGGATTTTTCCTGTCAGACATGAAGACAAAATCATAGCAATAACCAAGCAGTAAAGGGAAAGAGTTTAATGATTCTTAATAAAGAGTATAACAGCCTTAAAACCTAACCTATTTAAAAGTAACAACGTGGGGCACCTGGATGGCTCAGTGGGTTAAGCCTCTGCCTTTGGCTCAGGTCATGATCCCAGGGTCCTGGGATTGAGCCCCACGTTGGGCTCTCTGCTCAGCAGGGAGCCGGCTTCCCCCTCTCTCTCTACCTGCCTCTCTGCCTACTTGTGATCTCTGTCTGATAAATAAATAAATCTTAAATAAATAAATAAAAGTAACAACTTAGTATATGGTGGAGATAGTAGTATAGACGAATAATGGAAAGGACAAAAATTATTTAATAGATGTTGCTGGGGAAACTAGATTATGTACGGGAATAAATAATGTTAAACCTCTGCCTTATACAGGATGAATCAAAGATATATAAAAAAGAAGAAAATACTATATAGCATAGCCAACAGGTCACAATATTAGAGGATTATGACCTTATGGTAGAAATACTCTTGTTACATATGACCCCAAAGGTATAAACTATAAAGTTTTGGAAAAGGCATGGAATTTTATGTCAAAATTATAGATATTCATTCAGAATTGATACTGCAGTCAAGGCTAACAGATGAACCCATTTTGGGATATTGCTGTGGCAAATATGACAATATCTTTGCCTTGTTCTGATCTTAGGGGATAGTACCCAGTTTTTGATCATTTAGTATGACTTGAACTACAGCAGTTTTTTCTTTAGATATTCTTTATCTAGTTGAAGAATTTCCCCTGTATTCTTAGTTTTCTAAAAGTTTTTATCATGATGAGGTGATGGATTTTGTCAAATGCTTTACCTCATCAATTGATATGTGCTTTTTCTTTTTTGACTTGGTAATTTGTTACTTGCTTTCGGGACCAACATTGCATACCTGGTATAAATCCTACTTGGTGGTATTTTTTAAATTCTTTAAATACATTGCTAGATCTTGTTTGGTAATATTTTATTGAGGAATTTTTCATCAATGTTCATGAGAGATATTGGCCTATAGTTTCCTTGTAATGTCTTTATCTGGTTTTCTTATTATGGTAGTAGTCACCTCATAAAATGATTTAAGGAATATTCCCTCTGTGTTTGGCTTCTGGAAGAGATTATGGAAACTTGGTATTATTGTTTTATTAAATGTTAAGTAGAATTAAAAAAAAAATGTTTAGTAGAATTCACCTGTAAAACCAGGTTGGGCTAGTGATTTTTAGGAAGTTTATTAATTATTGATTCATTTTTAAAACATTTGTAGTTATAGTTGGATTATTTTTTAGTGGATTTTGGTATTTTGAGTCCTTTGAGGGCTTTGTCAATTTTTTCTAGGTTATCAAATTAGTGAACATGTAATTTTTCATCCTTTTATCATCCTTTTATTCAAGGTATCAGTAGTGATGACCCTACCTGATTTCTAGTACTTTAAATTTGTACCTTCTTTTTCTCTTAGCCTGGCTAGATGTTTATCAATCTTATTGATTTTTTTCAAATAACTAGTTTTTAGTTGCATTGATTTTCTCTATTCTTTTCCTGTTTCCAAATTCATAGATTTTTGCTCTGATTTTTATCAATTACTTTATACTGCTTGTTTTAAACTTAATTCCCTTTTATTTCTCTCTTTCTGATGTAGAATCTTATGTTATTGATTTTAGATCTTGGTTTTAGATTGATTTTAGATCTAGATTAGATTTTAGATCTTAAGATAGTTGATGCTATAAATTCTACTTTTAACGCTGCTTTCACCGCAACTCACAAATTTTATTCAGTTATATTTCCATTTTTTAAGTCCAAAATATGCTTTAAAATTTGTGACATTGTCTTTGGTATGCTATTTAGAAGGATGCTGTTTGATCTCAAAATATGTGGGAGTTATTTATCTTTTAGTTATTAATTTCTTGTTTGATTCTACTGTAGTATGAGAGCATGCTTTGTATGATTTCTATTCTTTAAATTTTTTAATATGTGTTTAGGCCAGAATGTGACCTATCTGGGTGAATGTTCCCTCTGAGCTTAAAGGAATATGTGTTCTGCTGTTGTTAATGGAATATTCTATACGTGTCAGTTAAGTTGATTGGTAGTGCTGTCCAGGTCAACAATTAATCTTTACCTACTTGATCTACCAACTACTAAAAAAGCAGCTGAGCACAAACCTGGTGTGGGGCTCAATCCCACCACCTTGAGATCATGACATGAGCCAAAATTCAAGAGTTGGAAACTTAATCAACTGAGCCACTCAAGTTCCCCTCTTACTCTTTTTAATTCTAATGGTTTTGCCTTATATATGTTGACTGTAATTTGTTCTTATCTCTATTTTTAGGTGCATACATGTTGAGGATTGCTATTTCTTCTTAGGGAATTGATCTCTTTATCATTATGTAATCCATCTTTTTTTTTAAGATTTTATTTATCTGTCAGAGAGAGAGAGAGAGCGCACATGTGCATATAAGCAAGGGGAGAGGCAAAGGGAGAAGTTGGCTCCTGCTGAGCAGGGAGCGCAGAACCCTGTGATCCTGACCTGAGCCCACAGCAGACACTTAACCCTTTCAAGCCACCCAGGTGCCCCTAATAATCCCCCTTTAATCCATGGTCATTTTCATTGTTTTGAAATCCATAAATCAGTAGTTTCATCAATCTGATGATCAGAATGTTTTGATGATGATAGAGGTCTCTGGTATCCTACTCTGATGATTGGTCTCTGGCATCCTACTTTTGAACCTGACCTCTGTTCCTTGTATGCTGTAGCCCTCCCCTGCTGAACTGAATTTCCGATGGAGGACTTGTTAAGTTCCTCCCTCTCTAGTCACCACAGCCAGCCGCCGGCTGCACTTCATGTCCTACAGAAACTCAGCTGCTCTGGTATTTATCAGGAGCAGCTGTTAGACAATCTGGAGGGGGAAGCCAACCAAGGTTTACTTGGGGAAAGGCTGCTGACAGGCGAGAAAGCAGAGGCACTGAAGGCACCAGAGGCTTCAGGTGGTAGAGACTATCAAGGGGGATATCAGAGAAGAAGGAGTCATGACCAGAAGTCTTGTTGCCTGGTGACTTCACCTTGGGTAAGGGCTGTTACGGGTTGTCCAGGCCATAGTGTACAGAGGGTACAGAGACAGTGAGGGTCAGTGACTTGGCAGTGGACACCAGATATTGGAGTCACCCCTGTGAAAGTTACTTCTCCTGAGCTTGGCCACATTCCCACTCCCTGAATCCACCTCTTTTCTTACACTGAGAATGACCTTTGGGTCCCAGGGGTGAGATGAAGGAAGAACTTAAAGCTGTTAAAGCAATCCTCAGGAAGTACAGTGTGAGAAACAGCACACTTGGTTGAAAACAGCAGTGGTCTGAGAGTTGGCAGCCTGCTTTCTGGGCCTCAGACCTTGACCAGGCCTTGATGTAACCTTGGGCAAGTAGCAGACTCTTTCTTGGCCTTTGTTTGTTTATGCGGTTGGATTTGATGAAATTTGTTTTTGTACCAGAAGTTAAAGAACAAAGAAAAGAAAACTATGGGGAATTAGTTGACTGTAACTTAGTATTAATCTGTGGCATGGTGTGACTTTAATGAAAGCTACTTCAGGAGGAAGATGTCTATTCTCTTTTGTTCTGCATTCAGGTCACATGGCCTGGAATACAAAGAATAATTCTGAATCACACTTTTAGAGTATATTCAGAGAAAAGAATCTAGGAGAGTGAATGAGAAAATTAAAAAGCAGGGAGATATGCAGTCTGGGACTAAGGAGGCCAGGGAAGAAGATTAGATTTATTTTAATGGTTAAAACATGGCAGCAACTTCGCAAGTAACTTGTTTTGTGCTAAGCACTGTCCTAGGGAATTTGAATGCCCCATTTCATTAGTTTTATCACTTAGTCTGAGGGAAGCTCTGTGTGTGTGTGTGTGTGTCTGTAGCCCTGTATTGAAACTGAGATTTAATGAGTTACATAACTATTTTTTAACATCACACAACCTGAGAGTACAGGGTGCCTTGGTTTTAACCCACATGTGTCAGACCAAGATCTTATCCCTTAACTCACAGCCACCACAGGATAGGGTGATAGTCTTCAACTGCTTACATGGTGTTCAGAGGAGCTGCGTTTGTATGTAGCAGCAGAACCAGGACCTATGGATGAAAGTCACAGGAAGATAGACTGCATTTGACATAATTATGAACTTCTTAACAGAATAAACTTCAAGACAGTTGGATGGGCTGCCTCACAAGAGTGAGTGTTCCCTGGATTGATCAAAGGCTTGGAAACAGAGTCAAAGCAAATATTTGCCTGAGATATCTTTATGGTTATTCACACACAATACAGAGTGGCCTGTATGATCACAAGACATTTTTCAACTATGACTTTATGTTTGTCTAACTGCCAAATCTTTGTGCTTTTAAGAGTTGATGCTCTATTTCTATACATCAACAGCAAGACAGAAGAAAGAGAAATTAAGGAGTCAATCCCATTTACAGTTGCACCCCAAACAAGCAGATACCTAGGAAGAAACCTAACCAAAGAGGCAAAGAATTTGTACTCAGAAAACTATAAAGTACTCATGAAAGAAATTGAGGAAGACACACAGAAATGGAAAAACATTCCATGCCAATGGATTGGAAGAATAACTATTGTGAAAATGTTTATGCTACCGAGAGCAATCCACACATTTAATGCAATCCCAATCAAGCGTTGATGCTCTCATTCTCCACAAACCATGAGTATTTCTCCTGATGATTAAGATTAGTTAGTATCAACACCTCTTAAACTCTAAGAGAAACAATTTTTAAATAATTTTTTTAAAAAAATTACTGATTCTTCTACCCCCTTAACCCACCATGTTGCATCTCCTCTCCCTCATATCAGGGAGATCATATGATAGTTGTCTTTCTCCGATTGACTTATTTCGCTAAGAGTAAATGAAACAAGATGGGATTGGGAGGGAGACAAACCATAAGTGACTCTTAATCTCACAAAACAAACTGAGGGTTGATGGGGGGAGGGGGTTGGGAGGGGGGTGGGGTTATGGACATTGGGGAGGGTATGTGCTATGGTGAGTGCTGTGAAGTGTGTAAACCTGGCGATTCACAGACTTGTACTCCTGGGGATAAAAATATATTATATGTTTATAAAAAATAAAATTAAAAAAAAATTACTGATTCTTTACATAGTTCCAGGCACTAAGTGCTTTACATGCCTTAATCCTGACTATTTCTTGGGAGGTCTATTTTATAATCATTTCCTAAAGCTGAGGAAGTACTTGAGACTCACAGACACCATGTTGTTTCCTCGAGTTCACAGGGTAGCAGGTAGCAGAAGAGGAATTGGACTCCAAGCCTGTCTGCTGTAAAGGCTCTCTTCCTTATTATTCTGTAATACCAATTCCTTCCAAATGATAAAATTTCCTGATTACTGCTGAGAAATGTGAGGCTTAGATTAAAAGGAATTTCTTGTGAACTAACAGTTTCCTAGGTGCCTTATACTTTTATTGTTCCCCAAACACCTCATTTACTATTTGCAAAGGTCTTTTTAAGTAGTTCTATTACTCTTATTCTATAAATACAAAACTGAGAAGCAAAGAGATTGAATACATTGCTCTTTGGTCACTCTTGTAATAACTAGCAATGTTAGTTAACATGCTAACACTAAGTGTCTTTGCAGTGGGCCACTCTGGGTTAGTACATTGGACTAGCCATGTCCACAATGCTAAGGCTAAATGACTTATTTGGACCCTCAGTACTTGGCAAATCTGAACCTAGAATCCCTTTTTTACAACTTGAGTTAATTTTCTGTCTTTCTACACCAGCAGTGTTGGTGATAAAAAGTCAATAAGCTTGTATGGCTCTGTTTATTACAAGGAGTATTTTAAATTCCATTTTTCTCACTGATCCCTACTGTCTATACAAACTAGTAAGTATTTGCTGGGTGTTACACAAGTTGCTCACACACAGCAGTTTGGGGCAACTCTACCTATCTGAGCCTGGGCTCAGATACAAGAAACAGGTCCCCACAAGTTCCTGTCCCGCCAACCGAGAAAGTGATCGCAGAAGGTGACTGTCTCCTGTTGAGTTCAGACTCAGCTCTTTAACTCAGCAAAAGAAAACAGGGGAATGAAATTATTTCTGAAGCAGATTTCGAGAGGGGAGCAGTATTTATCTCTCTAGGTTTTTTTTTTTTAAAGATTGAAAGATTTCTTAGACATATCGGGGAGACAAGGTCAACCAGTTGGAGGTTTGCACATCTCTTAGGTAAAAAGTGTTTCTCTCAAGAACAAGAGTAAAATGCAAAGGGGGCTAAGCAGCCCAGTAATCGGTCCAGCCACAGGGAGTTCCTGTCAGCCGCATCCTCCTGGGAAGACTGCTGTCCCTACCTCAGTGTTGGGAGGAGACAGAGGCTAAGGACATCCGGGGGATTTTCATATTCTAGCACAGTGTTTCCCAAAGAGTGAGTTTGTACCCTTGGCATCTTCCCAATGTCTTATCTGTGATACTTGTGATGATTGAAAAGGTTCTCAGAATGATCGTAGGTGGTACATAAACCTGGCAGTAAGAAAAAGTGTATCACATGATCAGAAAATTATTTTCATTTTAATATTTTTTTTTCTTTTCTTTTTTTTCTTTTTTTTTCTTTTTCTTTTTTTTTTTCTTTTAATATTATTCCAATCCTTCAGATTAAGTCAGGAGGAAACTCCTTGTCTGGGGCTAGCAAAGTCTTCAACACCTGATTTCACCCTCCTTTTTTAACAAAGAAAAAAAAAAAAACTCTTACTGAGAAATTAGGATGTAATTATTTTCCTTGGATTTAATTTTAAAGTGATGGTCGGTCCTCATTATGTGCAGAAATTATATTTTTGAATTCACCTGTTCACTAAAATTTATTTGTAATCACTGAATCAATACTAGCAGCAATTTTGCAGAAGTGTACAGTGTAGTGAAAATTGAATCACCCTACACATACTTTCCCAGCTTAGGCTAGACAAGGTGACACCGTGCCTCCTTGTTTCAGCTCTCACACTGTGGATGTGTCTGTTACATGGTCTGTTTGATGCCATATTTTTCACATTTTTGTGGGTGTTTTTTGCTAGTGGTTTTATTGTTTAAAATGGCCCCTAAACATAGTGCTAAAGAGTGTACTAACTCTTGAGTACTTGTACTCAAGTATAAGGATGTACCTTAAGGAGAAAACACGTATTAGATAAAGCTTCATTCAGATATGAGTTAGTGTTATTGGCTGTGAATTGGATTTTAATGAATCAACAATATACATTAAATCAATGATACAGGTTAAATCAACCATACATATTAAAGAAGATGTCTTTGAACAGAAACACATTACAAAAAAAAAAGGTTACATGTTGATTGGTTGATGAAAATGTTGTGACCAGAGATTTGCAGGAACCTAGCCCTGAATTTCCTGTAGGTCCAACAGTTCAGTATTTGTGGAGACTTTATAGAACGTAACTACCATGAATAGTGAGAATCAACGGTACATCTAGTTTAGACTGCTGACTTGAACCTTCCATTTATGATGGTGCTACGTAAAGTATCCTTTCAAACAAGTATAAGTAAAAAAGTGAGCTGATTTAAATTTAAAAATGCAGGTAAAAACAAAGAGTATAGGTTGTTTGCTATGATAACCGAATTTTGAAATTAGTAAGGTTAAGTCTGAAGTTCTTAGGTCATTGCTTTGCCAAAACAATTAATCAAATATCGAGCCTCAGTAACCTAACCTTTAAAATGACTGTCCCTTCTCACATAGTGAGGTGCTCATGAAGAAACAAATGTCTTAGCACTTTGAAACCTATAAACAACTTTACCAGTATGAGTGAGGAATTGCCAAGATCATTGTTATTGCCTCTTGCTAACAAACTGTGAGGATTACCAGCTACTCTGAGCAACTCTGCCACCACAGTTCCATCTGTCAGGGAAAAAAAAACAAAAAAAAACAAAAAAACCAGACATCTGATATGCCCCCCACCCTCATTACCCACTAATAATGAAAAAATAATGACCTTTTTTTCCCATGTTGGTGACTATTTTCCCTGTCAACTCTGATATGCTCATAATGTGGGCAGACAGATTATTTATGACCAGGGAAATTAAATATTATTTCATTTCTCCTAATACAATCTGTGGCGTCTCCCAGCTCCCAATTCCTTCCCATTAAGGTTATTGTCTTTTCTGCTCCAATTGGCTGCGTGCTGTTGGGTTGTAACAGCACTGGCAGAATGCTCGGAGCATAATGGAGGTGGGAGAAATGGTGTAATTTGCAAGGCTGCCTTTCCCGTCTCTTCTAAATGAAGACATTTGGTCCCTGCGAGTCAAAACCCATTTTGATGAGTCTAGATGCATTTCGACTAATGGAAAAGGACAGCTACGGCTGTAATGGGTTTCCTAAACTGGGTTTTCTTACTCAGAATCACAGAATTTCAGAATAGGGAGGGTCATTTAAGGCCATCTGCTTTAAGTCTCTAATTTTGCATATGGGGAAACTGAGTTACAGGGAAGGGGCCTCATTTAACGAAGTCCTTGATGAGAGAGGACATTTTCCACCACCAAGTCCCATTCCATAATCATTCTGGTTTTTGACTTACATTCTTTTCAGAAGCCACTTCCTTTTTTAAGCACTCAGATACAGTCACATTATGTAAGGTTCAGAGATAAGAATGTTTCCCAAACATGGAGTGTCTTTCACGACTGGGTCCCTGGGCTCATTCCGTTCCTTTCAGGCAGTAAATGTGACAGTACACAAGGAGTGGGCTGGGGTTTTGTTGGCCTTCTGTGGCTGTTCATCTTCTCCCTTTGCCCAGTTCTGCTTTCCCCCACTCCTTTCCAAGAGCGGTGATTGCTGATTCAAACGCCCGCATGTCAGACGGCATCTCAGTGCCTGCTCGACTGGTGGCACAGAGGAGGTGAGAAGTGAGTTTCTTCCTTCCCTATTCTAATACCTATTTCATATCTCCAAAGTTCCAAAACTAATAGAGGTATAGCATGTAAAATAGAGTCCCTGCCAACATAAGGACCCTCGCTTGGTACCAGAAATGCCACGTCA
The DNA here is from genome assembly GCF_902655055.1 of Lutra lutra. Taxonomy (NCBI): domain Eukaryota; kingdom Metazoa; phylum Chordata; class Mammalia; order Carnivora; family Mustelidae; genus Lutra; species Lutra lutra. The sequence goes on from NC_062290.1 coordinate 80,168,690, forward strand.
GAACAATTATGTCAAGCCACTACTAAAGACCACAGATACCGCTTAACCTGACTATCGCAATATGGCCCTTATTGGTATCACAATTCCCATTTCACTCCCAGTTATCCACCCAAGCAACAACCCAAATCTGATTCTGGCATTCTTTGGCTTAAAGTCAGGGAGCACACTTGCAGTTTCAGGAGAGCCGCACTCTGTATTTGCTGCTCGCCTGTTTTCCCAGTACTGTTTCCCTCTGATTTATTATGCCTCCGTAACACCGGCCTGTTTTCAGTTTCTCAGAACCATATGTTCTTCCCCGTTTCAACGTCTCCAAACTTGCTGATTCTTTCACTGAAAATATTCTTCTGCCTTCTCTGAGTGGCTGACACATCTTCATCCTTGACAATTTGCTTTGTTTGTCACCTCAAGGCCTCTGCGTACAGTTCTGTAGGTTCCATACTGCAAATCCTAGGAGGTGCTCTGTCATTGCTAGTCATCACTGATTTGTGTATTTATTATAATAATTTGATGGTCAGTAAAGACCCTTGAGCAAAGGGTGAATTTTTCCCATTTGCACAAAGGTCCCAAGTAGGCATAATAAGGGGGGAAGGGGTTATCCCTGTGGCCACCTGCTTTGACCACTGGCTGAAATTTACTCCAAGATTGTATATATTGTCATTCTAATCATATATTCATTTGCTTACTTATTATTTGTGTCCTCCATTAGGTTTTACATTACCACATGGTTAAAAATATAATTTTTTCTTCACCCACAAATATGCTGTCTGCCTTGCATGGTGCTTGACGTACAAAAAGTGCTCAATAAATATTTACTGAAAAATGATTATTGTTGAGTGAATTACGAAAGGTGAATAGGATGGGTGACAATTTGAGCTGACCTGTGAAGCAAGTATGAGATTTAAGCACTGCTCGGTGAAGGAGAGACATTTTTGGCAGTGGTGGGGAACAACACAGAACACCTATCTTAAAGTAATGTGCTCACAGATGGAAAGTGCTAGCACAATGCCCAACATGATAACACCAAAGAACATTTCTGTTAACGTTACCATTATTCTTTTACTGTGGTTAATATGTAACAGAGATGTTACTCTCATCCATTGATTAAAAAATACAGTCTTATAAAAAGTACAAAATCATGGTTTATAATTAGCTTGTATGGTTTGGAGAATTCTCTGGGGGAATTTGGATTTTATAACTTTTGAAGTACCTTCCAGCCTTGCAATTTACATTGAGACAGTGAAAAAATAGACTTCACAGAAAATTAAGCACATGATTTAGCTCAGGATGCTGAGACAGTGATTAAAAATAGTACCCGTGTTTCTCTTTCTTATGGAACTTCTCTGTCCACCATTGCCATGGTCTGCTGAACAAATGTCCTTGGAAGGCCAAAGTAAGTCAGACAAAGCTTACATCACCAATGTTAGCAGCTGTCTTTAAACTGATATACCAAAGGAAGAGCATTCAATGGCAAGTTTTCAGCAATCCCCCCTTTATATCTCCAGAGCTAGGAAGTCATTGGTACCTCAAACACACTTTGAAACATTCTCTGCTTTAAGAAGAAAAACATTCCCGACTTCAAAATTCCTAAGTTCATGGTGAGGACTCAAAGTTGAGGTCACTTGCTCTTTTCTTCCAAGTAGCAGATCACCCTCCCATTTCTCACTTTTTTTTTTCCCAGATAAGTGTTTTTTTTTTTTTTCATAGGGAATATATTCTGTTACTGCATTGTACATTCCAAAAAGAAAAAAGAGAACAGCCAACTGAGATCTTAACAACTTCCATCTTTCCACAAGAAAATAAAGTGCCATAGGCAAAGCTTTGGGTTGTTAAATGATTTGGGTATTAGAGCAAATGTGGGTGGCATAATGAAAAACAAACAAAAATCTAAAAGTTATTAAATCACCCTCCCTTGCATTAGATTGTGTTTAGCTATTTGTTTTCCTATGATTAGACTAAGACTCATTTTAAATGATTAAAACATTAGAATTGTACCTTTTCACTAAGGCAAAATTCTGTAGTATGGTTGAATAAGCTTTTGCTTATATGTAGCTTCCTATCTCTGTTTCCTGACAGTTCTTCAGGACCCTAACAAGAAATCATTCTACCTGGAACCACAGGGCTATTTGTAACAACACTGGTTCTGCTAGGTCATAAGTGCCAATTAGGATTCTATTCTCGTTTTGGCCCAAATCATCCTTCTCGTCTTCCAGAGGCAACATAAAGTGAGCCTAATTCACCTAGTAAATGAGTCAGAGAAGCATAGATAAAATCAGTCTATTTTTTACTTCAAAATCCTAAGAGGTCAGTGAAGCATCCTGCCTTTTTCTTCCCCCACAAAGGCATAAAGCGCAAGGAATCCTAACCGGATGTTTACTCTGTTGGAGATTTCCTGGGATCTATAGAAACAACACTGATGCTCATGTATTTCTTGGAGTTTTTTGTGCATCCCCTCACGTGCGTGTCTCTTGCCATCTCAGTGTGGTACCTGCTCCTTCCTCCACTATAGATCTTATCAGCAGTGTGTCAGCAATGTGGTAACAGTAACACCAGCCACTGTAGCTATTTCTATTTCAGGGATTACCATGTTCCAGGCAGTCTTCTGATAACCTTACATATACTAACTAGTTTAAACTTCACAATAACTCCATGAGGTAGATATTACTGCCATTCCCACTTTATAGATAGGGAAATTGAGGCAATAGGACACCAACTAACTGACTGCTTCCCTCCTATGGTAGAATGGAGATATTCTGGCTAGCTCCTAACCATGACACCGTCTGACTTTCCCAAGGTAAGAGAACAAATAAGAACAGAGGCCCTTTGAAACAAATCAATGCCTAGTTTTCACATCAAAGAAATACAAAGATGTTAATTCCACTGATGTTGTAATTTGACATCTCATCTGTCATTGGCTTCAGTTTTGTGGCTAGGGAAGAGAAAGATTGT